>NW_009623615.1:45703-53617 GCF_000690535.1 Cariama cristata
GCCAGTCTTCAATCCACCTCTCTGTTCACTGATCCAACCCACTTTTCCTGAGCTTTCCCATGTTATGGATGTTACGGGAGACAACATCAAAAGCCTTGCTGAAGTCAAGGCAGACAACATCTACTGCTCTCCCTCTCCCCTCGTCTACACAGCCAGTCATGTCATTGTAGAAGGTTATCAGGTGGTCAAGCACGAGTTCCCCTTGGTAAATCCATATTAACTACTGATAACCTTCTTTTCCTCCACATGCTTAGAGATGACATCCAGAATGAGCTGTTCTATCACTTTTCCAGGGATGGAAGTGAGGCTGACTAGCCTGTAGTTCCCTGGCTCCTTCTTCTTGTGCTTTTTGAAGACTGGAGTGACATTGGTTTTCTTCTAGTCTGCAGGCACCACTCTTGTTCTCCATGACCTTTCAAAGATGACAGAGACTGGCTCAGCAATAACATCTGCCCGCCTCCTCAGCACTTATGGACTTATGGGTGTATCCCGTCAGGGCCCATGGATTTGTTGGTGTCCAGTTTCCTTAAAAGATCTCTAACCTGATCCTTCTCAACCAAGGGAAAGTCTTCCTTTCTCCAGGCTTCTTCTCTTGATTCCAGGCTCTGGGATTCCTGAGGGTCTGACTTAACTGTAAAGACTGAAGCAAGGAAGACATTCAGTAGCTCCTCCTTCTCTATATCCTCTGTCACCAGGGTACCCACTTTCTTCAACAACAGGCTCACACTTTCCCCAGCCTTCCTTTTGCTGCCGATGTATTTGAAGAAGCCCTTCTTGTTGTCTTGACATCCCTTGCCAGACTCAATTCCAAGTGGACCGTAGCCTTCATCATCACTTCCCTGCATACTCTGACAGTGTTCCTATATTCCTCCCAAGTGGTCTGTCCCTTTTTCTAAGTTCCTTAAACTTCCTTCTTCCATTTGAGCTTTACCAGAAGCTCCTTGCTCATCCGTGCAGGTCTCCTGCCCTCTTTGCTTAATTTCTTGCTCAGAGGGTTGCACCAATCTTGAGCTTGGATGAAGCGGTGCTTGAAACTTAACCAGCTCTCTTGGGCCCTCTTACCTTCCAGAGCCCTAACCCATGGGATCCCTCCAAGTAGGTCCCTGAAGAGACCAAAGTTGGCTCTCCTGAAGTGCAGGGTAGCAATCCTACTTATTGCCCTGCTTCCTCCACGCAGGATCCTGAACTCCACCATCTCATGGTCACTGCAGCCAAGGCTGCCCCCAGCCTTCACGTCCCCAACCCGTCCTTCTTTCTTTGTGAGGACAAGGTCCAGCAGAGCACCTCTCCTTGTTGGTTCCTCCACCACCTGTGTCAAAAAGTTGTCATCAATGCTCTGCAGGAACCTCTTGGACTGTGTATGCTTAGCTGTGTTGTCTTTCCAGCAGATATCAGGGTGACTGAAGTCCCCCATGAAAACCAGGACCTACAACTGTGAGGCTTTCAGCTGTCTATAGGACATTGACTTCCTCACTAAGAAACCCAATTTTAGCATGTAATATTCGAGATCTCAGGGAAAGTTAGATATGAACATTTCAGTTAATGAAACAGTCTGTTCACTTTCTTAGGTGAGGGTTTTTTAATATATGTACTTGCTAATTAGTAAAATACCAACCATTTTGCACATTATGTTTTTGCTTCATCATCCTTTAGCAACGTTAGACTTTCCAAGACATAAGGGATAAATTTACACATTGAAGAGACAGCAATATAACTTCTTTTAGAACTCCAAATCTTTCAAATCAACACACAGAACATGAAGGAAATTGTATTTGTTTTACCTCATATCAACACAATGCTATGGAAATAATGCTTGGAAAAGCCAACAGTAGGTCATGGCTAATAATTTTATTGTTCTGTTCATTCCTCTCTTCTATGCCATCCTTCAGAGGATTTGCTGGAAAGAACTATTATGATAAACTCAACTTCCGTAGCAAATTTGTTCAAGGTGTTTGTTACTACTTCTCTTCGGTAATGTTTATATTTTTTCATATCTTCGTTCTCCAGCATGATGTATTTTATGACAAGTTGTCAGCCATTTCCAGTTTTCTCTTTTTATAGGGTCCAGCAAAATCATGCTGTTGTCAGATGGGAAAGAAATACAGACAGACATACAACTTTATGGGATAATCTGTAATGCACTAGTGCTGAAGAGGCCAAAACACTGACTGGCTCCATACTATGCAAGAAACTGCAGAAATACGCAGGAAAGACAAGTCTGTCCGAGAAATCTGACCATCAGATCTCTGTGTTTTGAAGGAAATAGGTAGCATTATTCTAAGAGAAAGGGTAGGTAACTGAGTTGAAATACTACCCCTATGTTAAGTCTTTGTTTTCTCATGTTACAAGGCACTTGAGGTTGGCACTCCTGGAAAAAAATGTAGTATTAAAAAAAAATATTTTGAGATTTCTTGATTTCCACAAAGAACACAGCTACCTCAGCCTTGCCAAGTACTCCGAGAAAATGCACACGTTCTGCATGGGTGCACTGTGATTTCTGCTCAGCACACCTGATATATTCAGAGCCTACAGCAACCTCACTGTCTTTCCAAACTATCTTGTCATGTTTGATTTCAATACGATATCAAGAACACAATTTGTGATAAAAGTTCTCCTTCTGAACACAAATCACATAAGGAAAATACTCTTTTTTTGCTGCCTCAAGTTAAGGCAGTGCAACAAAAAATACCAGCCTGAAGCAGAGTAATGTGTTTCTCTTCATTGAAGAGACAGAGCAGGCGTGTAGTGTTCCCTCAGCTGTAATTAAAAAACACATCTTCTCTGTCCAGAAAGCCTGAACTCTCCTTGGGCTGTCTCCCAGAATGATCCTGTTATCAAAGTAATCAGGAGGGCAATCAAATACAAAATGCATGCATTCTTCCAGAAGCAAATACTGAAAGCTGGGAGACCCTATTCCCTGCTGAGTGACTAAACTAGGCTTAGTTCACCCTCCATGATTTTTCCTTCTTTTCTTCCATGAAACTTGTATCCTTTTCTTCACAGTGGGGAGCAGTACAGATGAAGTAGGTTTTCTTCCCTACCTAAACCTATGACACAGTGATTAGTTCACGCTTTTGTAAAGTCAAGTTTTGAGTCTGAACCTCCCTAGGCTAAAGAGAAACCTGAAACTGAATTTTTGTCTTCATCAGTGGGTTATCTAACATCCAAGCCAATATATAAAAGTCAATTAGCACTACTAAGTTGGTTTAAGTCACTGTAATTGCTTAACTGCTTATTAAAGCAAAATTATCTATGTGTTAGGTATACCCAAACAGTATCTTCTAGTGACTTGGGAACTCTTCTGTATAGAGTATGGATCATTGAAAAACACAGACTCCAGACATGTTCTGGATATGTTGTTAAACCAAACCGTTGATGTCTTTATTTGGAAAATTACTATTTAAGAACACACCATGGAAAATGTTGACATCAGCTAATTGGAGTTATTTTGCTATTTTGGATTTAAGTATGTCAAGACTATTCTTTTTATAGCTGTTAGAGTGCTTCAAAAATGGACTGGAAGTGATTTTTGTAGTGTTATTTGAAGCAAAATCTACAGTCTGAGCTCAAGGTTCAAGCCCCACAGTCTTTTTCATGGCATAATTTTTCACTTTGGGATGGTCAACATGTTGTACAGCAGTCCAAGTTTTTGTGTTATATATTTAATTGTTCTTCAAAACCACAACAGAACATATAGACTATTTAGAAAGATTTTTTTTTCTAGAGTTTTAAATAGCTGAGAAAAGGGGCAGAAGAGAAGAAGTAATGAAGTTCTTCCACTGACAGCTAAATTATCTATTCATGTATTTTATATTAGCAGAAATCTGAGGGAGCAACTGAAATCTTGAAGATATTTTTGGAGAAAGAGCATATAGGGATTAAGCATAAACTCTTAAGAAGCCTTGATTCTCCTTTGACACAAATATATTAATAATAAGAACAAAGGAAAGGAAGCTGAAATTGCCTTTCTAGATTGACCACATGGTACCAGCTTTATAGCTCTCTGATGTTTCCACATTTCCCAGCAACGTAGGATGAAGGAGGATTCTTGTTTCCTTTGCCGCTTCTACCGAGGAGAGCTGGTTTGCCTCTGTCTTCTCTCAGCTGAGTGGTAGTGTGCATTTCTTTTTTATTCCTCTGTTTAAATTTGAATTCTGGTCAAGGAGACAGAGAGGAGAGCGGTGGCAGTTTGCTCAATATCTTACCCTCCTGCATCTCTTCCTCTCTCAGTCTAACTACCTGGAGATACATATGCCTCTCTGAAAGGAAAATGATCTAATCTTACAGTGCACCATGAAGAGAGCTGGCAGGTAAATAAATGACTGACATATTGCTAATGTTCTTTTATATGGTAGATTCTTTGCCCTATAATCTTAAAGCTCTGGAAACGGACCATTGCCAAGTACTGCTTCATTTCAGAAGCCCTTTGTTTAAATTTGTTGTGTTTCATCAGACGAAGTGATATGCCGTGCTGAGTACTGATGAGTTATCCACTAGTAATCTGTTATCTCCAACAGAGGACTGTTTAAAGATGTCTGCCACATCACTGTGTTCATGGAGTTCCTTGGGTTTGAATCAACACAGCTGAAATAAAAGAGAAAAAGAGAGAGTTTTCTGGTCAGAAGAACTCCAACACAGCAGTATTCTTCTGTGTCATTCATCCAGGAGGGTTATAGTGTGTTTCTTTTTATGTGTTTTGTGCACTGTGTTTGAAATACTTTACAGGTGCAGAAGAACCGAAGAAGTCTAGTTTATTTTTTTCCCAAACTGCTTTTTTACTGGGCCAATGAGATACTCTGAACTAAAAAGCAACACCTGATTCTTACTGGGTACTAATTTGTATAAATTTAGGCTTTTAAATCAGAACAGTCCATTTTTAACACATAATTTGATAGCACAGTTCGCAGAATTTCATGCAGTTATGCATAGCAGAGTGCTTTTTCAGAGTTAAATAATTGTATGACTTGATAGTAAAAATTTACACCAGTATAACCTGAATGAAATCTCTAATCAATGATGAAAAACTATGGAGAACTACCTTGCAATCCCTTGGTTCTTGTTCATGGAAAAAGACTAAGGATAAAAGGTTGTAAGGATAACAGAAGTTCCTGACGTATAGCTTTATAACTGTCCATACTGAAACACACTACTTGCTGGATTTTTCTGAGCAATCCCTACTGCTTCAGGTTAGTGTCCAGTTCTTTTTTTGGCTGTTTCCTTTACCTTTTTGATATCAGTAAACTTTCTTAACTACGTTTTTTTCTCCTGTAGACTATTGTTAAAAATACTACTCAGCATAGTTGGAAGACATTTCCTTTTTTTTTCCCTGCAATATCTCTGAAAAAACGTTCATAACGCATCTTCCATAGTATTACCATTGTGGTTTGTATCTGCAGTCAAATGATGATTAATAGCAGCATTAAACTTTGGCTGTTTATCTCTTACTTCTCCCCCATTTTCTTTACATACTCTTTTTCTGAAGCCATGAACAGAAATGTTGCTGAATGAATTGTCTCCTTTCCCATACTTTTCTGTTTTGTAGTCTATTCTAACAAACAAATAAAGCACTAACTATTATCTGGTGTCTTACAGACCTCGAATAGTCCACAGGTCACAAGTTGCAAGACACTGCACTAAAGTACTTCAGAAATGTGTCAATCAATTTCTAACCCATTAGCAATTATCTTTAAGAACTCCCACAGGACCACAGAAGATGGATGAGTGTACGGCTACTTGCAAAGGAAACCTTTGTGAACAGAACAGTATAGATATTAATTCTTAAGCCCAGAAGTATACCAGGGAAAGTACTGAATAATCTGTAAACACTTAATGAGTAATAAGGTGATAATAGAATAAGCATATTGCCAGACATATGTATTAAAGCACATTGTGAGAACTAGTTGCCCTCTATGAGGTAGTAACTGACACAGATAATCAGGAAGTCAGAATCTTTTTGTAAACTTCTAATAAGCACTTTTACACTGATTTGTGACTTGGATAAGAAATTGTAGCAGAGGTGACCATATTACAACAGAGTGGTTATAGACCAATTGAATAAACATATTTAAAAAGATGTATTTATTTGCAAATTTTGAAGGAGGAATCAAGTCTCCTAAGTCCTATACCATCCAATATTTTATTAATAATTAAGTTTCATTGTAAGTGGAATCTTGGAATGAATCAATGCATGTGGGAATGGGAGAAGTAGTGCTGGTCTCCCATCTTGAAAGGGATCAATAAACAGCACTGAGAGACATCAGAGAGGATTTCTGAGTTCTGTTTCCTCTTGCACCAGACTTCAGGAAACACAGTATCAAATTTAAGCACAACTTGTGACAAAACGTACAGAAGGTTAAAGATCAAGAGAGAACAGCAAATAAAGCTATTAGCTTTAGAAAAACAAGAGAAAGAAAAGCTGTTGTCAATGACAGACAAGTTTTGCTCAGTTGAGGAAGGGCATGCTGACATTACCATTTATGGACATGTTGAGAATTAACAATTTACGGACTTAAATTTACCATTTATGGACTTATGAAGGTTTCTTGCTCTATATGTCTTTTGAAGACAGAATGAGAAATAATCACCTTAATTTTTAGCAGAAGAGATTGTTTTGGAAGGCTTTTCAATCTGAGAGTACAGGAGAGCACTAACTGATGGAGGCTTATCATTAAAATGAACACAAACTAGACAGACAGACACCTTACTAGGACAATCTAGATGTACTGTGCTCTGCCACAGGATGGGAGAAGGGACTACAGGACATCTGTAAGGCATTTTGTCAACCTGTGATTTACTTGTTTCACCCACCAGAAAGAAAATTTGTTAAGGATTTTTGTTAACTCCCTCTGAATATTTAAGGTGACTAGCTAAAATGGGTGTTGTCTGCTTGCCCCATATGTATCTAGCTAGGAGAAAACCATTTGTATTGTTTGTGAGATTGTAAATAGAGGAGATTAGAAAACTCTGCCTTTTACAAACTATATTTAATTTAACCATGTTGCTGAGATATTGCTATAACTCATCATTTTTCAATGGAATGCCATTTATAAGAATGACTAAATTTTACTGTGGAGTTGAACTACTGTCTACTGCAAATACATTTTCCGTCAGCAAGTGTATAAGATCACAGAATCATAGAATTGTTTAGATGGGACAAGACCTTCAAAATCATCAGGTCCAACTGTTAACTGAATACTGCCACATCCACCACTAAACCATGTCCCTAAACACTACATCTACAAGTCTTTTAAATACCTCCAGGGATGGTGACTCTGTCACTTCCCTGGGCAGCCTGTTTCAGTGCTTGACAACTCTTCCAGTGAAGAAATTTTTTCTAATATCCAATATAAACCTACCTTGGTGCAGCTTGAGACCGTTTCCTCTTGTCCTATTGCTTGTTACTTGGGAGAAGAGACCAACACCCATAACTCTTCATAACACTTGTGCTCTAGACCCTTCAACATCTTTGTTGCCCTTCTCTGGACACGCTCCAGCGCCTCAAGGTCTTTCTTGTACTGAGGGACCCAAAACTGAACACAGTATTCAAGGTGTGGCCTCACCAGTGACGAGTACAAAGGGATGGTCACTTTCCCAGTCCTGCTGGCCACACTCTCTGATACAGGCCAGGATGATGCCGACCTTCTTGGCCACCTGGGCACATTGTTGGTTCATAGTCAGCTGGCTGTCGATCAACACCCCCAGGTCCTTTTTAGCGAGGTAGCTTTCCAGCCACTCGTCCCCAAGCCTGTAGCATTGCCTGGGGTTGTTGTGACCCAAAGTGCAGGACCCGGCACTGAGCCTTGTTGAACATCATACAACTGATCCAGTCTGTCCAGATCCCTCTGTAGAGCATTGCTTCACTCCAGCAGATCAACACTCCAGTCTGTCTTGGTGTCATCTGCAAACTGACTGAGG
>NW_009623616.1:0-60125 GCF_000690535.1 Cariama cristata
TGGTATGGGATGATGCCTTTGAAAAAAAAGAGATAAATCAGTTCATTTAAGAGACCTGCCTACATAATTTCTGGAAACGTCACTTGCAACAAAGAAAGAAACTATGCATTGTCAGCACAAATCTGCAAAGCTGTTTCATACAAACAATCACTGTACCTTGTAAAACTTCAAAACATTCCAATTTCCATTGCCTTTTCTCCACTATTACCTTCAGCAATGCATTCACACTCTGCTAGGAACAGGCAGTTGCTACTACTGTAAATTTGTAAGCAGGTAATGGTAAGAGTCAACCCTATGGAACATACACATAGCTAATAATACCATAGCTAACAAATGAGAGCAAGGGAATTCTGAGTACAACAGCTACAGCGTACAAAGGGACTGATACATTGCTTATCTGAATCCAAGGCAACCTTTCTACTGACTACAAGTGGCTGCTGGCACTTCTGAGCCAGCAGGCAAGAAGGAAGCTATCCGCAGAGCAACCACAGCATCAGAAATCAGTGCAAGATACATCCACTAGCATTTAGGCTGACAAAAAGACCATAACTGGAAGAGATTTTCACAGTATGACATTCATATAAAAGTGGGACTACTTTCAGAATTAGTGTTCGCTGCATTTGAATGAAATAAGATATTCTTCTGAATAAAGCTGTGATGTTATAAGAATTATGTACTGATGAAATGTCTAGTGCTGAGAAAAGGAAACAGACTAATTTAAAATTAACAGTTATTTTAAGGAGAAACTAATGCAAAACAAAGAATAGAAAATAAAATAAGACAAATATTTTTGAAACACAGAATAGTGTGCTGGTTTTGGCGGGGCTAGAGTTAATTTTCTTCATAGTAGCTGGTATGGATTTGTGCTGAGAACAGTGTTGATAACACAGAGATGTTTTTGTTATTGCTGAGCAGGGCTTACCCAGAGCCAAGGCCTTTTCTGCCTCTCACCCCACCCCACCAGTGAGGAGGCTGGGGGGGCACAAGGAGTTGGGAGAGGACACAGCCGGGACAGCTGACCCCAATGACCAAAGGGATATCCCATACCATATGACATCATGCTCAGCATATAAAGCTGGGGGAAGGAGGACGAAGCGGGCGACATTCAGTTACAGCATTTGTCTTCCCAAGTCACCGTCATGTGTGATAGAGCCCTGCTTTCCTGGAGATGGCTGAACACCTGCCTGCCCATGGGGAATGAATTCCTTGTTTTGCTTTGCTTGTGTGCGCAGCTTTTTCTTTACCTGTTAAACTGTCTTTACCTCAACCCACGAGTTTTGCCACTTTTACTCTTCCAATTCTCTCCCGCATCCCACCAGGATGGAGTGAGTAAGCGGCTGTGTGGAATTTAGTTGCCAGCTGGGGTTAAACCATGACAAATAGATCAAAATTCATCCAGAAAGAATTGCAGTATTGGATGAACTACAAAGTTCTCAAAAAAAGACGTATCTCAATCTCTGTTTTCACTGAGATTTGAAGAATGAGTCATATGTGATATCCATCAATGCACTGGGCTGAAGGGGCATCTCACTACCCACATACTTGTAAAGCACAAACACAGGAAATATTTGAAATAATAATATGTAGAGACTCTTTTGTGGAGAGGACTCATCTCTCTCTCAGATGTATGTTATAAACTTCTCCATTACACACAAATTTGAACACTTTGAAGAATTAGCATGCTGTACAGGAATACAAGGTTCCTACATCACAATAAGAAATTAAATGGCTACACTTCTACAACGATATTAATAGCATCTATCCATGACTTGGACAAGGGCATAAATATATTTGAATCTGCAGAGCACAGAAGGGTTAATGAGTAGCAACAAGATGCAGTTGATTATTAAAAAGTGAAATGAAGCTCTTGGTTAAATAATAGTGGTCCATCAGTATATATTTTAAGTCTGTCAAAAATTCAGGGTAATATTTAGAGATCTGGATTGCAGGATATATGTTAGACACTGGGAGACACAGCCTTGAAAACAATGAGTTGGGTGAAGATGAGGTCAGAGATTGCCTGTTCGGTTCATGAACTCTGAAAACAATATTAATGTTAAAAAGCCTAATGAAATCCTTGGAGACAGAAGGAGATGAGTGGTCCCAACGTGGGCGAGACAGCTATTGGAATTTATGCACCTAGTTCCAGTGCATATTTCATGGCAGATGTAGAAGTGCTAGAGATACCACAAGAAAGATGTGTGGGTTGTGTGACAATCTTTCACATTAATTGGCTAATTTGTTTACAAAAAGATTCAGTTCTTACAACTTCTATGAAAACAAGTGAGGAAAGTGATCCTACTAAAGCTGAAAGGCTGCAGTATGGGTTCAAGTCACAGTAGGCGTCCAAGAATTCAAATCACAAGACTCCTTTGTTTCATGAGTTGGTGAAATGCTAAAGTCAAGGGATATACAAGTGGTCAGAGCAAATGATATAATGGGGTCTTGACTTCTAGTGCAGACCCTGAAGATGTTACCCGAATTGGGACAATTACTTGCTGTTTAAAAGTCATTTTTAGATTTACAAGGTTACTCTTAAAAAAAACTTTTTCCACTTGAGAAAATCTAATAATTAATCATTGCTAAGATGGTAACTTTAGAAAAAAAAGAGTTCCAGTGAAGCTGAATAAACCAGGTGCTATCAGAACCTGTCCTCTGCTAAATTAATTAACTTTTTCAAAAATTACAAAGTTCTACTCATACCTCAAAGATTTTCTACAGAGTTCAGACATGACTGACATATCTGACAGAGATAAAAATGTGTTGGATTTATAGGCTACCTTAAACTGCATTTTAGGAGAAAGTAAAAGCTGTTCTTGTTCTCTGTTCAGCCAGAAAGTAACTAACTGCTGCAAAGAGTGTTAGTGGTTCTCCGCTGCCTTTGTTACTTCATCATGAACAAAACATTGCTGCCCCAATAACAGTAATAATAGAAGCAGCAGTGATAATAATTATAGTCCAATAAGATGCAGTTCTCAGGATGATAGTCAAAATTTTAATAATTGCAAAGATAATTTTTTTTTACTTCTCACTATTATCTATAATAACATAACATTGCTTAAAATGTTTTCCTTACCAATTTGCCTTCTCATATTGAATGCACACAACGGTTAGTTACAAGAGAGCTGCTCATTAGTGATGAACTGTTGGCAATGATCACTGGAGCATTTGTGTTTTTACTAAAATAAATAATTAGCAACTGTGCTAAAGATATTGGATGTAGGGGAAAATGGAACAAAAGAGGATCAATATGTTAAATCTTTAATCATCATAGGCTGATGAATGACCTCAGTGGTAAAAGACCATTAATTGCCTTACAGCATATGCAGATTGAGGCTTACTTATTTGTTAGTAGAGAGAAGGGGCTTTTTAGGAGGGAGGAGCCCACACAAAGTCATGGACAAGTCCCCTTCAGCATTAGGCATGTCATTGATCTGACAGTGCTTTTTTTTTCGTAAATATGTATGTCTTGTTTTCTGAGATGATAGTAGTGTGTTTGAATGACTGTTTTTAAGATTAGCAAAACTTGTTTCTTGGCTTGGTTTTCCAGACAAATATCTGAGATGGAAGTCGAAATCAATGCTAAGCACAAGCATTGCTAAGCCCCAATCTATTTTTTTTTTAGATCTCCTAGGTTGAAGTCCTTTTTCTAGACATGCAGAAATGTAATGTCTTCTCTTCAACTGAAGTCTAGACACTCCAACCTTTTATCCTTCTCTTTGCAACTGATAAGGAACACAGTGTTCTCTAATCGTATTCTAATCACTGCAGCGATTTCCATCCACATTTCAGTTAGAGGAGGCTTAGAAGATTATTACTCAATGATCGCATGTATAATCTCCACATGAAAAGGAATGGCAACATTCTGGGGATAAGCCAACCTTGTCCAATGATTCTTTGCCATTTTAAAGGGGAAGAAGGAGAGCAGGTAAATAATCTGATATACAGACGCAAAGAGGACGAATTAAGTTAAAGTCCTCTTAAAGACACACAACAAATCAGCTTAAAAAAATATTAAAAAAGGAAAAAAAAAAGAAAGTCAAAGCACCTATGAAGCAGCTTTTAGTTCTTTATCCAATGGAAAACCAATATTTGAAAGCAAGTGAATCCGTCCTCGGTTGACTATAGTTTTCTTACAATAAGATTCTGGTATTTTATATGCAGCTGTACTCACAAAATCAATATATGCTAAACATAGTAAGATTTTATGCAGGAAAGGTCAAAACAAGACAAGTAGGTGTTTTGATCCCATATGAAAAGGAGAATCGTAACTCTAATTTGACTCTGAAGATTTAAAAGAAAAAAAAAAGAAAGAAAGAAAGAAAGAGAAAGAAAATGCGAGGTGAAATATAAATACACAAGGTTTTCATCAACTCATCCTCCAGGAGAGAGCAGTGGGGCTTCTTGGCCATGACCAGCCTATCAGCCTATCTTTATCAACAGTGTGTGTGAAGATGACATGAGAACTTTCTTTCTCTCCCACCCTTCTTTCTCTGCCATGTCTCCAAACATATTGATTAGTATGAACATGAAATTTGCCTTTTTTGCCAGAGAAGTCACTAAGCAGCTTCCTCTGAAGCCTATCAAGAGGCTGGGCAGGAGACCACTTTGAGCACTGAGCCATCACTGCCAGTGAAGCCTCAGAACTTGATTTTTGTAGCTGCAGGTCATCCCAAAAGCATGTACATTCTGCCAGGCATGGGAGCAAGAAACCTGAGGCCATGCTTCAGCTGAGCACCCCTTCTCCACCAAACCAGTGCTGTTTGCCAAGCTGCAGTGCCAACAGAGTCTCCTTTTTAGACGAACTGTAGTGTTATCTCTGTGAGCTGCCAATTCTCCAAATTCCTCATTATTTACGCATGAAATCCAATGGGTGCCTAATGCCAGCTTAAACTACAAATCAACACATTACTAGCAACAGGGTAAGTAGGTGTCTTGAATGTATACAAACATGGCATTACAGGCAGGCATCTGTTTATGCTCGTGTGCTGTTCTACTTTTGTAGTTATGTCTGTTACTTATAAAAACATTAGAAATCTAGAGAAAACTATTTTTCCAAGTAGAAATTGACAGCCTGCCTGCTGCTACCCCTGCATAAGCATCACCAGTTGCACTATTCGTCTTCCAGACAGAAGCACCTTTCCCTAGTATTTTAATTAATTCTTATACTTCATATACTTCAGGAGCTTTTGGAGTGCTATGTTAACTGGAATCAATGTGAAATGATCTCATTCTTTAACATAACCTTGCAAGAGGACTTTCCATTGAAATGTGAGACGTTCTTGCTCCTGTACATAAAGTTCCAATGCACGTTACTCCCCTGGGTCTTTCTCCAAGCTGCACTTCAGCTCTTATCTCTTGAATAGCAGAGGAGTGGGGTAGAATTACTCTCTATGAAATATCTATATTTCTTCTGATTTTATATCGTTCACAGACGCTCCCATTAATTATATGTCTTAAAAATACATGTCCCTAAGATTAACCGGCAGAAATATAGTTTATGCACGTACGCAAGGCTTCCCTTTACCAATAAAATAAAATAAAATCTAATCAATAAAATGCTGTATGTTGTGCCATGTTAGCAGTTAACTAATGGGCACTTCACTGACTACCTACCTTGAGAGTGATTTTGCTTGCCTCTGCTTCTCTTGCTTCCTTCTGTGTTCTACCTGATTTAAATGTTGCTTCTCTTTCTAAGCAGATTAAATTTAATCCTCTTCTATTATTTGTGCCAGTGTATGCATTAAAAGAGGCCCATAAACTGTTTTGCTCTGGTATCCTCAGTTTCCTCCCTCCTGTTTTTTTACTGACAACTCTAGGCTACCTCTTAGGCTTCTAATAGTAGAGAATAAAGAAACCTTGGAATAATCTTTGCCACAGATACTTAGAGAGCAGAAAATTCATGACCTTGTGACCTTGGCCAACAAATACCTATGCTTTTTAGGCCTTTTTCAATACTAATGTCCAAGTTTGATAATACTACTACTTAGCTTTTCTTGCAAGAGCAGGAAAAGGATGCCCTGGTAGGAATTAATTATGAGGCAGTTAGGGTTAATTAAAGCCTCTGTAGCTCCATTTACAAAACTCATAATTCTTGTGGTAGCCACTACACACACACCAAAAAAAAAAAAAGGTACAAAAATGGAGCATCATGCCACTTATCTATTCAACAGCTGAGAGTTGTGTAGACAATCTTTAGCCTTTTTCCATGTTACTCAGCGAGCATGATAGCCACTGACACTCTCCAACATGGGAATATAATTTACTGCATGCCAAAAAATAAGATAAATACGTCTAGATTCCAAGGTGAAATTTTTTTCTGTGCTCAACAGAGCAGACCTATAAATGCTTGTCTTCATCCCACAGCCAAGATTTTTACACACTTGGGTGCTCCATAATCAGCATATCCAAAATGAGTAATTGATGCCACTGTTTATTCAGTAAAAGTTTACAAATTCACTTCTCATTGAGTAAATTCTTTATTCACAGGCTTGTAAAGTATCTTTCCTCTATTCTATTTAAGAGAACAAATCAAGTAAATGAACAAACTAAGGAAGTCTCTGGCTGTGATGTGAAAACATTTGTATGTGGATTGAAGAAAATGTCTGGATTTCAGACTTAGCCATTCCGATTAGCTAAGGCTCATTAATTTGATTTGGAGTCAAAGGAGTATGAACAACTAGCTTCTGTTTGATGTGCTTTTCTGAGAGGTGGCTGTAGATAATATGGGGTGGGTGCTGTTGCTGCACTCACTCTCATCCCTTTCCTCATTAGTAATGCTGCTTTCAAGACCCTTGGCCTAGTTCTCCATCTCTTTTTTCCCAGAAGGGGCAGGACAATCTTCCTTCCCAGTTCACCTTCTCTTAACCCATCCCCTACTCCAAGAGCCCTTCCAGACCCTTCGCTCCCATAACCTTATCTCATCTCTGGACTCCAGGACTTCTTCCCATCTCCCTTTCCTATTCCCTCTCCTGGAGTCAAAATCACAAAACAGAATTTAATTTGCCCTCCTGAGAAATCTTAGATAATTTCTGTAACTGACAACATAATGCAATGTTCCAATTTACAACAACCTCTCAAAACAGTGAGGAAGACTGTCCACAGTATGACCTCAATACATATTGCATATCTTAGAAAAAAATATATTCTGTGGAACTGTTAGAGTTGTTCAATAATTTTTCAGTCATGACAAGACAGGAATTTAACCTTGACAATATTTATCCTCTTTATCTTTTTTTTTTTTTTTTTTAAACGTGCAATGAGATGGGTAAGCAACAAAGAAAAAACTGGCATCTTCACTCTACTGAATTTTTACAGAATTTACACAATGTTCAGGTTTCCATACGTTAGCTCCTGTGGGGGATCCCGTCTGGAATCCCTCGTGTTTATAGCAATCATAGAAGTCTCTGTGGGTCTCCCTTGCTGAATAATTTCCATATCCCTTTTCATTTAAAGCTTGTTTATATACAGATTCAAATTAACAAGAAATCAACTGATTAGAATTCTAGATACTTTTCACTAGCCCTACTACAAATGAATTAATTTGAAAATATACATAAACACCAGTTCTAGGCTACTCTATATATCTGATGAAAAAATTGACTGTTTGTTCAGAATTTGTCAACAGATTACCGGAAAAGTCATGGCAACTGAATTTCAAACAAACTGAACATCCCAAATAGCCAGAGCTAATGACAAAGTAAATACATATAGTTTTCTGAAAAATGTATACACCTTCTTGAGAAATATCTCTAAAAGAGCAGGAAGAAACCAGAATATTTAACAGTAGAATTTGGGATATTATAAAACATCCTTTAAATAGTCTGAGTCTTACTAGTGAAATCACACAGACACACACACACACATATCAAACTGACAGACTCAATATAAACATGCAACAAAAACTAATAATAAATCCTTCCTCCAACAGGGACAAGAAACCAGTAAATGGTAAGGCTACAAAAAGTGCACTCAGAAAATGTTCCAATGTAGCAGAAAAGCCAGATTAATTTTTTACACCACCATTCACTATGGAAAGTACTATAGACTCCCATGCGTAATCCTTTTGCCTGGGACACTCGTCAGAGGATCCATATGAAATTGAAATCATCGTAGAAAAAATCCTGACACAAATGGACAAAATGAACAGTAGGACCTTACCAGGACCAGATGGTGTCCACCCAGGAGTTTCAAGGGAGCTTGAGGATGAAGCAAAGAAATAGTGGGTTATAAATTACCTCCCTAAAACTGTGCTGGTATCCAAAGATAAAAAAATATGTTGTCATTAAAAAATAAAATAAAATGAAGGCAGGACAAAGACAGTAAAGGAACAAGATGGAAGTCTGATACTTGCACAGGGTCAGTTAGTAGCCTTAATAAAATACAGGATGAATAGAAACTTGGACAAACATGATCTATTTGGAAAAAGCCAACATGTCTTTCCAAAGAGGAAATAATGCCTTAAAAACCTATTGGGGTTCTCAATGTTAGATTTCAACAGAAATCTAGATAAAGATCGTATATAACCTACTTAGTCTTCCAAAAAGTTTTCAACAAATTCTTTCACTAAAAGCTTTTGGAGAACTAGGCAAGGGAAAAAATCCTGGCTAGATAATTGGCTTAACGATGGGATAAAGAAGATGTAATACGATCAAGTCTCACGCAGTGAAAGAAAATCATCAGTGGAGTTTCACTGGGACCCCTGCTGTTCTATATGGTCATAAATATAACCTCCCAAAGGGGTTGAGTGGTGAGCTGACAAAGTTTGCTGATGATACTGAGTTATTAAAGTAGGAAGGACAAGACTCAAGAAAAATTGCAGAAGGATCTTATGAGACTAAGAAACTGAGCAAAAAAATGTCAGATGCCGTTCAATATAGGTAAAAGTACAGTTAGTCAGATGGACGAAAAATAATCTGAACTCTACATTTAAAGTGATGGCTGCTGAGCTGAGTGTTACAGCTTCAGAGCATGATCTTTCTATTGTGATCAACAATTCCATGAAAATGCCTGCTCAGTGCTCAAGAGGAGCCAAAAAAGACAAATCATATGTTTGAAACTATTTCAAAATGAAGAGAGACTAAAACAGAGAACTTAATTATGCCATTGTATAAGTCCACGGTACACCCTTATCTTGAATGTTGCATATTCCTTAATCTCAGGACAGATACAGTAACCTGAAAGATGTTCAGAAAAAAATCAGCAGAAAACCAAAGGCGTTGGATAGCTTTTGTACAGGGCACAACTAAGCTAACAATCTCTGACATGGAAACTAAGTGACCGAGGGAATATATGAGAAAAATTTGCAAAATCATGACTGGTATGAAAAGAGTGGATAGGGATGAACTGTTTAATTTCTCCTCTATAGAATCAGAACTAGGGTGCATTAAATTAACATAGCAGGAGCCAGGCTCCATACACAAAAAAGGACCCAATTGTCTATGCAGTAACTGGGACCCCCCCATGGTGTGGGATGCAAAATCTGGGTTTAAGGGGAGATAGAACATAGAAGAGAAATCCACTGATGGCTACACTAAATAGAAGGAGACTAGACTTGGTATACAGAGTTCTGCGACCGAAAACAGTTCCCTGACTGAAAATAGTTGGAAACCAGTAAGTACTGAAGGGAAGCATCTTACATCCTTACTCTGCTTTTACTCTTTCCTAAACATTCACTTACAGACTCCTGCAGAGTCACAATAGAGCATTAGATGGACCTTTGGTCTGATCCACTGTGATTGTCTTTGGATGTTTACAGCTTTAGGGTACAAGGCAAGTGTCACCTGCAATACATTAATCTTTTCCGTTGCAGATTAAATATACTACAACTGAAGAATGAAAAGTTCTGAGGAACGCAAAGTTCTGAAGAGTGCAAAGAAAGGCTCATCTGCTGTGGTTGCTAATCTGGTATCTTTCTGTCACGTATATCCTAGCACCCTTAATGACAGATCTTTTTAGTTTTTATTAGTAGGAGGAGAAATATATGCCTAATCTGTTATTTTTGCCTGGAGTATGTCAGAACATTTTCCTTTGTTTTTATTATATAATGCAACGACCATTTAGTACACTGCAAAGAAAGAAAATGCTAGACATTATGGCTGAACTAGTTTTCAAAAACAGTTGGACAAATAAAATACTTGTATTGAATAGATTTCACATTGCAGTGCCTGGAATTTGGCAACAGACATTAGGGATCATGAGCAATATAGAGGATACAGAATTTAATTAACAAAGCTAAAGATGGAAAAGAAAGCACACTGATATATGTAATAAGGCTCTCAGCTTCAATATTCAGCAATAAAATAACAAGCCAATGCTTCTAAACCAATGTGAATTGAGCAGAAAACAGAAGCAACATAGTTGGAAGGTTATATTTCAAAATGTAATTAGTGTCAGAATATTTCAGAACTGCTAAAAGCGAGTAAGTCACCAAGTTCAATACAAAGGGAAGCACACATGAGAAAGAAGTAATTTAGAGAAGGAAACATACCTCATTATTTTTATTATTTAAATCTAATCATCATCAGATTAATTTAGAGGAAATAAAATGAAGGTAAAATACTACGTCTTCATATCGCCAAATAATTGGTGTCAAAGAAATTTTAATTTACTGGAAACAATCCCTTCTGTGCAATTAAAGAGAAAAAAAAACTATTATGTATGTTAAATAGCAGCTTTCACTGTAAAATATAGCTCTCCAAAGATTAGCCATGGTTTAAATCAATGGCCACAGAACGTGATATCCTATGTTCTATCTTCATGAAATTAAAGATGACTCTGAAAAAAGGCCTATGTGAGTATATTCAACAAGAATACTGAACTGTAATTCATTACTGTACAGTAAGAGATCTTTTGGACAAAGCTAGTATTTTATTCTGTAAAATACCGAGATGCACTTTCAAAAAACACACGTTCTAGCACGACTGCCAGGTGGATGCTCACTTTAAATCAGAATCCAAATATTTCCACAATGTTCCCACAAAGTCGCAGCACTGAGCATCGCCAAGATACCATTTATATGACTGAGCACGAAGTACCACCTCCCTTTGACCGTGATGTGCAAAGCCGCCACACCACCGAGCTTATGCAGACATCTGAGCACGATGAGAAAACACTGGCAGTGGCACACATGGCAATTTTCAGTGCTCCCAGACAAATCTCCTCTACAGAAATTTCACAGACACTTCAAAAAATCTTTCAGGGATAGTAATGTTACTGGCAGTTTTCTCTTATCTGCTACAGGTTGAATACTCTGAAATAGAGGTGGGCAAATGTTCAGATACTCATGTATGCAGCTGGATTCAAAGAAAAACATCTCCTCTAGAAACATGTCTGGTAACAGGAAGAGAGACCAAGTGACCTCCTTTCTTTCCAGTTAGCCAGGAAATGTGCCATCCTTGCACTATCTTTCAGCTGTTTTGCTACCACCAGGAACTACAGACAAATGTTGATGTGTAAGAGTGAAAATAATAATATAAGCTTTGTATTGTTTTGCCCCTTCCAAATTCTGGCTCAGCTTGAGGTCCGTGCAGTCAGACCAGTTGCTGTTTTATCCAAACTAGTTCATCCATCCCTAATCAAGATGCTAGCAACCAGCTGTGTTGTTCCTCTTGTATTCAGCCCACAGCTTTTCTGTGCTCCACAGAAAAAAGGTTTCACTTTACACTATGCTCACTCAATGTTTTTCCATCAGGAATCCACAGGTGCAAGCTTTCTGGCTTTGGCTTTGCTCCGCATGAAGGCTAACTGCATACTCCTTGGATGACCATTTAGACCTGTGCCTCTTAACCTCTGCACCGCTGAGAATAAACACCGTGTTCAGCACTACAGCACAGAACAGAAGCAAACTCACCTAATTACCCCTCCATACTTCTTCTTATAGTGACATCTTCCAATGCACTGCTCCCTCCTCGGCGCTCAGCCTGTGGTCTTCCTACTAACTACTCCCTCCTACCTCCCCAGGGTAAAGGAGGCACCTTTTGCCAGACCAAAGGAGTCGTTGCACACATCTCTCTCTCCTCAGGTCTCTCTCTCCCTAAACCCTTGGGTGGGCTTTCCGGCGTAAGAGTATGGTCCCTGTCCCAAGGCTTCAGTCAACTTATCTAAAGGAAAGGCATTAGCAGCCAGGAAGCAGCAGAGTATACACCACCAGTAGGACTACACAGCCAGCTATGTGATTGTGTGAAGGGGTTCAGCCAAATGGGGCTTGGTACCTACAGCAGAAACATGGAGGACACCAGGGCTGGGTGACCGTTATGCACCACAGCATGTTCCAGCGTCCTGGTGGTTTGTCATGCGGGTGAGGACCTAACGAGAGCACAGTGTGCCTACCATTCGGTCCAGATATCTGTATTTCTCTACTGTTAATCGCTATTCAAAAGACCAATGCACATAGGCCCACAAAAAGGAAAACATCCCTCCCCTTTACTCTTGATTTAGGTTTAGATGAGGAGTCTGGATTTAAGGGACTATCTGGTTACACCTAGTAGTAGAAGTCCATCATGGATTCCACGTCCACTTGGTGGAGGTATCAGGTTTTACTTTGCTCTTGCATGCATGCTGTCGTCTACAGAAATGGAAAATAAATAGTCTTTAAACCACCACTAAAAGGATTCTTTTCTGGTTGGTGTCAGCAAGTATGACAGAGTAAAAGGTGACTGTGCCCTCATCACCCTTTTAATTACAAAAACAGAGGAAAACGTTCACCACCAGGCCTTTGCAGGGAAGCATGCCACAGAAATAAAAAATTTCTCCTTTGCATAATTACACTGCTGTAAAATTCTCTAACATAAGTGTACTCTTTCTTAGCACCTATTAAGAAAATATGACTAACTAATAAGACAGTAAGCAACAAGAAAGAAATGAGGGAGCTGGCCATGAGCATATGTATGATGTACACATTATGACGTACATATATAATACAGGCAAGATTGCCAAACAGTGGACTCAGTTGATCACTGTCTCTTCTTTTTTTTTTTTTTTTTGAATATCAAAAAGTCAACAGATAGCCTTGTCCAGGAAATTCACTGATGAAAGGAAAGGACTTCTCAGAGATCTCACGGTATGGTGGGTTTTTTATGAAACTGTATCATAGCCCCAGCAAAAGAAGGTATTGTGTTAGCACAGTGAAGGCGGAAAGAATGAAAAACCAGGCAACCACAAAGCTGTCTGGGGGCTACAGACCCTTTGAAAGCAAAGGACCATTTTTTTTTTCCTGCAACAGAGCCTAGGGTGGCCCTACAGTTGTGTTTGATCTACCTGAATTTCATGTAGATGTCACAAGCATCCACTGCCCTTGAACAAGGGCCACATCACATGCAGAACTGACAGCTTCCATGGGGGTGTCTGAAGCGTGTCTTGGAGCTTGGGCTCCTCCAGCAATTACACTGTGATAAGAAATCAGATCTTGTAAACTTCAGCCCCAAGTAGCTGAGCATAGTTCATTTGTGACAGTGTTTGTTTTCCCCACTGTAATTTTTCGGACAGTGTCACACTCTATTTACTCACATTGCTGTAGCTTTTGGAAGGCTTAATCTTAATTGACATTTTAGTGTTCTAAGGTAATTCTACACTGTTATTCAAATAATGTATGAGCACATGGTTTTGTTGTAAATACGTAGATACATCTGTTATAATACTGACTCCTCTCAAATTAAATTTTAGATATTTTTAATGGTAAGAATACCATTGACCTGTATCTATGAACAGAAAGACGCAGTACTTCCTCCACCCATCTGAAATAAACCATTATTTAGTCCTTAAAACCATAATTCCACACAATCGCCAATTAATTAATCACCCAGTGCCTGTGCTCTGGGGATACTTTTATTTCCTCTATTTTATTGTGTAAGCTCTGATAGTCAGTTTAGCACAACACCAGTAGGTGGAGTAATGGTAAAGCAAATATCTGCTTCAGCTATTTATATTTATAAACAGCCATTTTTAACATCTTTTGCCAAGATTTGCATCAACCAGTTGGATACATGTCAGAAACACCTATGCATATATTACTTACATGCACACATTTAAAAACATACCAATAAAAAGAACATACTCAATACCTAAGTGATGAAGCACTTTATTCTCTTAAATCTAACATTCTGTGCAGTTTTCTTCAATTTCTATATATTGGGTAGTACATATTTTGCAAATTGCACTAGTAGCCTGAAACCCTACATTCCCGTCCACTTAAAAAGAACTGATCAGTGCCTGAAGGGACTAAAGACTCGCTGCAAGTTCCACTTTGGTATTGAGGTCAGTTGAGATTTGAGAGACAGCTTTGGTTAATAGTGTCATGCCCTTGCCAACCTGCAGTTGTGTAGCATGCCCAAAGCCTTCAGTACACTGGATAGGAGCAGCATTAGCAAGACCTTTGTCCTGTGTCAGAGTGGAGGATGACTGTTGTGAATGAATGCACTTATGTAAAGAAAAAGTTTCTACAAATGCAGCTGCTATTCTTCCTCCTCTCCACTGCACAAAATTCTCCTACTCACTCATCTGGACTTCAGATAAACACTAGCTACTTCCAAGCATTCAGGTAGGCAGTGAAGCAGAACCTTAACAAATGCATAACAGCCCAACATAACCGCAGCAGCTTAGTCTCCTAAAGCACCAATTTTAAGCTCAAATCTAAGTCACTCCCATATGTGCTATCAAAACATAGAAACCTTAGAAAATGAAACAGATATGCACTGAAAGAAATCTCATTTGGAATGCAGCCTGTAGTCCTTGTTCAGGCAAAACTCCTACCAAAGTCAGCTGTGGGGTTTTTTTGCTTTCTGATAAAACAAGCAGGCAGAAGCCCCTCGGTTACTATAAGAAGAAAAATGATCAGTTAGTATTAACGTATTTATTGAGTCACTGCATTCAGATAAGGAGGAGTGCAGTACACTTCTGTATAGCTACCTCAGACTGATGTCTGAATTCTAATGAAGACAATACATTCCCTAATGTCAGTGTTAAATTTAAAAGTAAGATGGCTGAAACTGAGTTTTGATTGTGTGCAAAAATTAAAAACTTGGTCAGGTTGTCACCATCATTCTTTAGCTATGAGATTTGCAAGAAAAAACCTAAGTGCAGGAGCTTCAATTTGCTCCTAGTGATCATATTAAATTGTAAATACCAACACAAATGGAAAAAAAGAGCACAAGCTTTGCTCTGTAAAATTAATATAGATATAAAGAACTGTAAATATTAGTCTCAATATATACACTATTGAGTATAGGTAAGGTTATTCCCCCTATCACCATTTGTTCTATGCAGCTATGTAGAGATAATTAATATTAAAGAAGCTCATTCTCCCCACCAAATCCACAAGGTCAAGAAAATATTTTCTCATATTAATTTTAAAATACTGAATCTGTCTGTACTACCTTCTTTAGGATTGTTCAAGCTCGTAACGATTTTACTATGGTTTTGTTTGTAAATGACTTCTGATTCATTTGGGATTTTTTTATCCTTTTTGTATGCAGTATTCAGTAAACCAAAAATATCTGTACTCTTCCCCCTGCCAATACAAGCATTGCAGTACAATCATCATCTTCCACCTCCCTATTTTTCTCTAGGAGAAAGGGGAGGATGCGCAGAATAACAGATATTTCAAACTAACCACCTATTTTCTGTCAGACAAAATATAGTCATATCCCTGAAAACAAACATAACCTCAACTTATACCATAGAAAGCAAGTGAGCAAAAATAAGTATAAAATATACCACAATCATTCAATAAAAAGAGCTGTAAGATTAACGGAGTCATGAATTAGCATGATCTCAAGAGATCACGCTCGTAATATCTGACATGTTTTGACACGTATGGAAAGGGTAAATGAGTTTTAAAGCTGAAGAAGAAAGGAACATTTTACAGAGCTGTTGCCTAATTAGGGCCGTATTCTTCGAGCTGCTGTGTGCCTCCGGCAGCCCCTGCAAGCCTCAGCAGCAAGAGGAGTCACGGCCGGGGCACAGCCTGTGCAGGAGGAGAGGCAGCCTCCAGCACCAGCCCTGTTTGGCAATCGACAAAGCAGAAGATGAGGGCCCCCATGAAATCCGAGGCAGCACAGGCAGGTGCGAGGCTGCGAGGATGGAGCTACAGTAGATGTGGACGTGTGGCCCACGGTTGGCATGCCCTTTTCTCAAAAGGTAACCCCGATTCACCCTCTGCACTCCCCTCCCTCGCTGGCTAGTACGTCAGCTGTTCATTTCTTCTTGCTTTGATGCAGTAAAAAGTATGACTGTCTGGGGGAAAAAAAACCCATACACCTTTTTTAGCAGCTGACTGCGTGGAATTCAGTTCGCATCCAAGCCTTTGGAAAAAGAGGGTGTGTGGGGGAGCAAGCTTGTATCTCACACACTAGCACTCATTCTTCTGCTGCCTCACATCTCATACATCTGGCAGAAAAGGACCTACTACCTGAATTTCAGACTTGTCTTTTCCAAAGGAGGCAAAAATGGCTTTCTTCTTCAGTCCTTGTTTCTATCTTAATGGAGACCAAAACTGTTTTCTGCAGTGGCTTTTATTCCCGTCTTAGGAGGATTTGCACTGAGTAGGAATTCCCCCAATTTTCAAAATGATTGCTTACTGTTACTCAAATGTTACAGGTCGAAAGCCCAAGAAATAGAGATAATATTTTGGCAAAATCATATTCTCTGCTCTAATTTTCTAATTAGTCAATGTACTTGTCCCCTTTATTTTCCTTTCTTTTTTTTTTTTTTTTCTCCTTCTTTTTAAACTAGCACAGTTTAGATTTTGACAGACTGTTTGGGAGAAGGGCATTAACCCTTTACTGCAGTCTTCTTTCTGCCCACAAGGAATCCTGTCCATGGGGAAAAAAAAAAATAAATCTGTAACAATTATGGCAAGAGCCTCCTCCACTGATGACAAAAAAGATGAACCAGGCCAGTTTTGCACTCATCCTTAATCTGACTACACAGATTTTTTTTCAGATTAGGTGCTAGCTTGTCATTCAGTTATCCACAGTATAAGGTTGAGAGGTCTGACATGAGGGGTTAGGGGATGATTTAATGTATGAATTTGCCCTTTTGATATATTTCTTGATGTTTCCGAGTCTAGAGAGCCCCTTTGCATAAATCTGAGCTGATCTTGCCTAGAAAGGTAAGTTCACAAGATAGTCCCTTCTGCTGGTGTTATTTTGTAAAACTGCATCCCATTTCAGTGACTGCTAGGTGCTGTGTCTCTGTGCTATGGTTTGCAGCATTTTATACGATACTGCCTGGCTCAGAGCCACGGAGAAGAACGCAAAAGCAGAAAGGGAAGTGGGTCTTAGTCAGATTTGCTATGAGGCAGAAATCAAGGGCAAGTCTGGAAGCTCTTGACAGAAAATGAGACAAGAGAAAGTAAAGTGGTGGCAAAGAGGCACGGATGAAAAACAGACCACTTCTGAGAACTTGAATATACTGCAGGTGAAATTCAATATTTAGCTGAAATGCTTTGATTCCCTAAAAGAACTGTAAAAAACTAACACACAGATCTGCATGCAAATCTTAGACTTATAGATTAATTCAGGTTGGAAGTGACCTTGGGAAGTCATCTCCTCCGACCTCCTGCTCGAAGCACAATGAGAACTGAATCCGTTCTCATTCTGCATTTGCGAACAGGCATGTAATGAATACTATATCCTCAACCAAGTGTACTGGACTAAGAAAAAAAATAAAATGGTATCACCTCCTAAAATAACTTGACATCTGAAAGGTAAAGGATGTATCCAGCAGTAACTAACATAGGTATTCATTACACTATCACTTCAAAGCACAGCTTTCACGTGTGAGCATGAGCCTTGTTACAGCTTTGCCTTATTTGCATTAGCACTAAATCTCAAGTAACATGCAGAAAAATGTAATGCTTCAGAGGTAGGTGGATCGGAGGAAAGAAAGATGTGAGGAAAACATCTTTAGAATCTTCCAAAATTTTCTATATACAACTACAAAACATACTATAGCAAGAAATAAGATTCCCCACAGAGTTCATGTAAATGAGAGCTCTAAAAATGTGTGCTAGGTACCAGAGGATTTGTTCATTATTAAACTTGTATTGTGTTTACCTGTGTAGTGCAAGATTGAGGAAGACTTAATTGCATACTATGTCCTTGCCCTCTGACCTTCCTCTTAATTGCATTTTGCTATAGTAAGAATTAGATGCACCATTTTCTCTTATTTCCCTAGGACTGAGACAGTTATTAATTCCTAATAAGCTTGCTTTTTCCATCTACAGAAGGCTATATTTTCTTTTCATTGCATGTACAGTACTCCCAGAAGCTTTTAATTTGCATATATTGAAGATCACTTCACACATTTAACACTTCCAAAGTAAACTTGCTTAGAGCCACCATGTGGCTGTGCTCTGAGATTTAATCTCCTCCTGGTCTGTAATCATAACACCCACAGAAATTAGCAAGATGAGGAGGAGAGGTGTATGCATATATATATATATGTATATATATATGTATCTCTCTCCTCACAAATACATTGTGAGTGTGCACGAGGAGCATGGCTGCCTGATAGCTTCACTGAAGTTCATTTTTTTTAAAGTGTTAAATGTAAAGACTGATCTTCAGCATACTTGCCACTCTTTTGTCTGTGGAGCTGTTACTGCCATGTCGTATGGCTTAGTTTCCAACAAAGATGAGGTCCTTTCTGAATCAGCGAAGATTTTTCCTTAATCTTGAGAATGTTCTTTTTATTTCAGATGGGATATTAATTGAAATTATGTTCTACTCCCATCTTCACCTACTAGCTTAATAGTCATCACATTGCACAAATTGTTTTTAATACCTTGAAAAATTCATTAAGTTAACAAAAGATCCTGACATAAGTCATAAGATTTTTTTTTTTCTCAAATGTGAAGTTAATAAAAAAGGACTCTAGAATATTAAGGTCTACTTTTTAAGCCACCTTTCTTCCCATTTTAAAGAAGGGCCTTTCTGCTTATTTCCAGCAAATTTAGACACTAAGCTCTGACCAAAGATAATCATTAAACCAGAGGATTTTAACATGCATGAACCTTCCAGCAAAAAAAGCAGATTTTCAGAACGAGACTTGTTTTCCTTGTGAAGAGACTGAGCACAGAAGGCAGCAGTTAAGCCTCTTCTCAGATTTCAAGCAAGGTGAAAACTACCACTTGTAAGAGGACTTCTGTCCTCAGAAAAGTCTCTGCCACACAGGCAAATAAGACTGGATGGAGAGGGAAAGCGAAAGTAGAGTCTGTGTGGTGACAGAGGAAGCATCGTGCCCTGATGGAGCATGCAGAAGTCCTGGAAGGGCTGAAAATAAGTTGATATCAGAAGCACAGATCAATTTCTCTGGACTGTCAAGCACGAAGAACATATCCTGTCTTCCTCAAAGTTCACGGTGGTTCTCCATTGCTGGGGTATTCAACAGGAGTTACGTCCATATGTGCTCCATCTCCTCACCCCAATGAGCCAGAATTATTATCAGGCTCCCCTGTTGATAAGAAAAGACTTTCTGACTTTTGTTTCAACTTCTCTTACTGTCCAATTCTAATGAGATTTGGAATTTGAAGGAACAGATCCAGTGAAAGCCTGAAATAACATGGATTTGGGGTGAGACGCAATTTCTGGTTTGTTGTTATCACTAAGAGCAAAGCAGCAGAGTAATGGTCAGATCCATTCTTTCTCCCACAAACACATTTTGCCTTTCCCAGCACAGAAAGCTATTTTAACATAGTTTCCCACTCCCTTATCGGTGGCCCTTCTCACACTGAAGAGGGTTTGTGGTCAGAGATGGATCATCATGCTGCGCAGATTCACACAGTCAGCAGGAGGTCAGCCGGCGCCTGGCATTAATTTGTACAACAGGAAACAACCGGAACAATCGGGCTGTGCTCTGACATGTCACACCAGTGCAACGTTGGAGAAGGTTTTGTGAAAAATAGTTAAGCCAAGAGAAAGACCAGGGATAAGCCTTACTCAGGTCTCCCATGTGCGTGACGCCCCTTAGCTCTGGAGCTGCATTTTCACTTGGGTCTGGTCAGCCCTCCACTGAAGGGACACTGCCTCCATGGCTGGACATCAGCCAGGCCTGGGGCAGCACTGACCCTGTCACCATCCCCTGCCCAACACAGCTCACCTTGCTGGGGGTTGTGGGACAGGGCTGGTCAGGGAGGGAGGGCACCACACCACCTCAACCCCAAGGCCCCACCAGCGGTGTGCCCGGCATGGTCACAGCTCCATCCACTATTCAAACCCACATTAGTTCAAAGCCATTTGTGAGATTATCAACACCGGGAATTTAGTCCAGGTCAAGACTGTTAGTTCAAAACCATTTGTGAGATTACCAACACCGGGAATTTAGTCCAGGTCAAGACTCAACAGACTTACAACAGTAAAAGGAAAAATTAACCTTTTTTAGAAAAAGTTGTTTCCCTTTACAATTAAATCTGGTTTTGCACCTAATGTAAATATCTAAACCTACATATGCCTATTTGCAAGGCATTTATCTTCTACACTCTTTGAGATTTTCAAAGATGACTACGTTGGTCAGAAATCAACAGCATTCTCCACAGTTAGTTGAGATTTTCAAAGATGACTACATTGGTCAGAAATCAACAGCATTCTCCACAGAAGGACGTAAGTAAGTCATTATGTCATATCTTCTAATTACTTTCGATGCTATTTTTCTCAAGTTGCTCTAGATTCATCCAGTCTACATGACTGGTGTGTGAAATAATCCTTTCCAGTAAGTCATGGGCAACTGCAACAGAAAACTGCTCATCCTTCCCAAAACAATGCGCTCCCAGTACATACTTCACTTGAAGTCTAGTGGGACTGAACAGATGTTTAAGTGCTGCTTTATGTGAACTGGCACCCCTGGTAGCTCTGACTTGAAGTCTAGTGGAACTGAACAGATGTTTAAGTGCTTTTTTATGTGAACTGGCACCCCTGGTAGCTCTCAAAGTTTCACGGGCATGTACTTGTCTGGCTGTGTAGAGCAGAAGTGATGGGAAAACTAAACTGAAACTTCTTTGCCTTTGTTGCATTTAACAGCAACAAAAAACCCCTCCACTTAGCTGTAACCAAGTCTTTCATGAAAAATCAGTAGTTGGCTGATTCTGACACTGGCATGAATATCCTTCTACAGGTCATGTCAGTAAAGGACCATCCATATTCAAGATATGTATCCAACTTTGCTAAATGCCCCGTTTTACTGTAAATGGTTGATTATCCAAAACTGTAACACAGTAACATCCCAGACATGCACTAGAGGTAAGGCAACACATAATGCATTGCAAGACCCTATAGAAGAGTTAATGGCCATTTCCAAGAGGCAGCAAAAGCAGCGAGTGTTGGCACTGAAAAGTTCTTAGACATGTAGGAGGAAGCAATGTGAAATATAGTAAACTCCCCAGGGTTTCTATAGAGCTTATTGAGTAAAATAATGTACTCCAATAAAGAATGATACCTTTTCTTCATTGACAACTGTCTTCCAGAAATTTTCAAAGCATGTATAGATTTACATTTAAATCTATGTGTTGACAATAAATAACAAAAAAATAATTCTACAAAGCTTTTTAAACCATATGATGAATATACATGAATTTAAAACCCTATTTACTGTTGTATGTATATTTCACATTGTAAAGGAGCATCTAGCAACCTAATGTGATAGGATTTTGAAAATTAATTAAATCCTTGGTCTTTCTAATACAACTTCCAATTACTGTCTAATGTAGTGATCATATTCTGATATGTAACTGAGTAAATTCACTATTGTTTTCCAGTAAACCAAATTTCTGCGTAGTTAATCAAACCAGGTACACTCAAAGCAGTTTGTTTGATTTAGCCTGCAGTTCAC
Organism: Cariama cristata; assembly: GCF_000690535.1. Taxonomy (NCBI): domain Eukaryota; kingdom Metazoa; phylum Chordata; class Aves; order Cariamiformes; family Cariamidae; genus Cariama; species Cariama cristata. The sequence goes on from NW_009623616.1 coordinate 21,823, forward strand.
AATGAAATTTCCAATAATCTGAGACATTTTATCACAGAAAATTAGGCTGAAGCTACCAGTTCAAATAGGCAAAAGAATAACAAAGTTTGGTATTTGGTACAGCAGTATAGCAATTAATGAACATATGAACATACTACTACAATTATCGTCTAAACCCTGCAGGCTTTTGGGTTGTTCTTTTTTTTTTTTTTTTTTTTTAAATTCATTCATGGGTGGCATCATAAACTTTGCAGCCGGAGGCCTCAGCACCATGTTAAGAATTGCATAATGTAACCAAAATTGTCTCTACCTTTGGCATTTATTGTACACAGTCTTAAATCCAAACAGGGTTGTTAAACATTAAAAGAAAACAAATGGTCTTTTAAAGCCAGATAAGCTAAATTATTACAAATTATGCATGTCTCAGTTCAAAATCATTAATGGCTCTCAGAGTAAGAGATTAAAAGACAAAAATAACCTAATTAGAAAGGATTTACAGTGGGGAGTTGAATTATTTGTGCTCAGAGCAAGGCAGGATTGGATCTGAAGCACAAGACACAACGCATTGGCAGTGATGAAGATGATCAGGAATGTTAACTAGTACAGCTCTGCCATAAACCAGTCACCATTGTGCAAAGAATCGCTGAAAACAATTCGGATACAGTCTTAGATACAATATCTGAAAACTTAGCCCACTTTGCATTCTCTGAACAAAAGGAATGGTTAATTATGAGCTTTCAGACATTGCTTTTGCTATACCTGTAGTAAGTAAAGCAGTGAATTTCAACAGCAATTTTAAACTGAAGCATGTATATTTATAAGCAACCTTACGTTACATTTGTGAAGGGAATACTGAATAAAAGGTAGCTATACTACTGGGGTTGGATGATTTCTTAGCCATCAGCAGGGAAGCTGCAAAATAATTTTAACTGAACTGAGCACTCAAGGGTAAATTCAGCTTTCAGTTACTCATGTGTAATGCCAGTGATTTGCATTCAAGAAACCGTGGGTAGAATTCGGCCTCAAGGAAGTAGCTTGTGTTAGTGCCATAACCTTTGTTTTACAGGGAGTACATTTGGCCCAAAGGAGAAGTACACCTCTTGTAAACCAGGTAAGCAAATGGGCACAAACCTGCTCAAGACATCACCAGCATAAATCAGAAATAATTTCATTTCCATTTAAAAGGAAACTAACACTGTATGAAACAGAAACATTTGTTCTGATTCTGGTCTTACAGAGGGATTTTTGGGTCACATTCCTTGGATGGATGACCCAGGTCTGTCGTCTTCACTCTAATTCATTTGTAATTTACCTATTAGATACTGATGGTTGAAATCTGAAGAACTTATTGCTAGATTTCTTTAGAGATTAAATTCTCCGGTAATCTTCTTCACCCACACATGGCTGCAGCAATACTGCTGCATAGTAATATCAATACCTCTGCCTTGGTTAAAAATCTGAGAGCAGTGCCAGAACTTGTCACCTTCCCCATCTTTTTCAGCTCTCTTGATGAAAGACAAAAAGTTGTATATATTTCCAGAATAGTGTACCCGCACACCGGTTTGGAAAGTATACCTCCTGAGTGGAGGACATGGGTCCTGGTGCAGCTCACACCATGGTGTGGTGCCTTGTACTCCCATTAGTACCAGAGCCCTTCATGCTCCCCCCATGCTCATTTCAGCAAAAGGAAAACATTTTAGATGCACCAGGGGTATGCAGAAGGTACTGTATGAAATCCAGCTGTGGATTTCAATGAAGTTTTGTATTTAAAAAGAACCCATCTTGCACACTAAACTGCTATAGTAAACCACAAAATAAACTTTTGGTTGATTAGAATAGGATTTCCATATAACTACCATCAGCTTAGCAGTAATGTCTTTGCCTAAAAATTATTTAAATGTGACCCTGTCAAATAGAAAGTCTTGGTGAGTAATCATCTTCTTAAGATTAATGTAGTGATTTATCAATGCCAAAAATGTGTTTATAAATATATTTTTAAATTCTATTTTAGTGCAAGATTGCTTACATTTCTGGTAGTGTCTATGATTTTGCCATTATTATTCTGCTCTCCATTTTCATAGGTTCAGTGAGTCCTTTGCTGCCCAAATTATGCCCACTGCATAACACTATGGTAATAAAAGGCTTAAGAGCGAGGTTGAAGGAGCTCAGTCTACTCTTTGCCCCCGTCTATAGCCAACTGGAAGAATAACTTGCTGGTCAGAGGACAGCCAAGCTGCATTAAATCTATTGTGTATTTTTATTGCTAGTTCTGGCCAGAAGGCACTGTATGAAGATGGCATCCGTTGCCTTATGTAAGTGAAGCTCCATTAGGAATGAGTAACAGAAATATCCCTGTGGGCACACTTCCCCTTGCTAGCATGTTGCCTAAAATTCCAACTCAAAATTTAGATGGTATCACTGTGTTTATCACCGTTAACTACAAGCAAAACACTTATCTAATTATGCTAGCACTTCCTCCTTATTTCCTCTGGTTACATCACCTGTAAAAAGAAATTAAAAACACATTCACTAATCATTCTCTAGTTTTTCTCTAACACTGTTAATCTGTGCAAGCATATGACTTAACTGTCACAAGGATTTTATGCAACCCTAAATGCTGCTATGCCTATTTGTCTTCTTTCCTCACTCCTACCTGATTTACAGGTAAGGGTTTAGGTACTAACACAAGGAATGAGTTGGTAACCCGTTGTAAACACAGGGCGGAGTGTAAATGTTCAGAGGTCTGAATATTCAAACCAGTTTGAAAAGAGTGAAAACAGATCTACAAATATTATAATTTTTTGTTTTAGAAAATCTTTGGGCAGCAAACAGACATTCTATCTGAATAGAGCTGAGCAACCATAATATAGGAAAAAAATCAGAAACTGATTTTACTAGTATCTCTGCACTCACTACTGTAATACAAAAAAGTAACAATACTTCAGTCCTTCTACTACCATGCTAGAGAAGTAACAGTAGGGTATATTCAAGTTACTCTAAAAAAGACCCCAAACTGACTCTGTTACAATAGTTTTAATATTTGTATCAATATGTTCATGAATGACTGAACTTAGGGAAACAGAAATGAAGTCTGCATTTCAAATTCAAAACCAAAACTCACAAAACAAATTTTGCATAAAATTTCTGCCTTAGAGGCTAAGTAGATGCATATTCTCCTGCTAAATTCCATTCCCCAGCCAAGGGCATATCTTGCTTTCAAACTTAAAGTACAAATAAAATATGTTTTAATGAATTAAAATCATAACCATGCAATCCCTGAGAATTGAGGAAGCATCAATTTCTCTTGTTTAGTCTATTCTAAACCCATAATATTCCCATTTGAAGGAGATGTGTCATCTGTGAAGAGACCATCTAGTTCATCATTCAAGAACACAAGCGTCTTTCTGTTTTCACTAAGTAACTCAGTTTCTCACACATGCCATGTAACGCATTTCTGTTAAAGAAAAATCTACCATCAAGAATCCTATCCTACTGAAAGTATCATCTATCCTTCACTAGCAAGTCATCTTTGCACTTGCAGAGGAATATAATTTAGTAGGCTTTTCTCATTTGCAACTAATGCAATCCCACGTGCTTCACCACAAAGACCGTGGAAAACACAGTTTCAGCTGACAAGGGGGCTCCAGTTTGCCAGACTGACTGGTTCAGTCGGCACACAGTACTCATCCCTGGGCCAGCAAGTCTAAATTTGGCTAAAGAAGTTCCTTCCTGTGAGAGGAGGCAAAAGCATGTACCTGCTTTTTCCAAAGCGCCGTGAACCTAACCATTTGCTGCTCGGCTCCTGCCTTGAGAGCCCAGCCTGGGGGGCACCACCAACTGGAGGGCAACCTGGGCAGCTGCTGCCTATGATGGCACTGAAGGGACACACTTCATCTCAGCAGCTTCCTTGCTCAGCAAGGCAGAGTAGTCTGAGCTGAGCTCTGGAAGTTTGTAGGTACTGGAGCTGGCTAACTTAGAGCTAATGGGGGCACCTCTGCCTTGCAGCCTACTCACTTGATGCCTGCAGAGCAGAAGTTCTCTGAAGACAACTGTGTTTTTCAGGATGACTGTTATTTTTCTATTCTGGTCATTGATACTTAAATGATAATTAAGCATGAGACAAATCACTTCAAGACCAAAAAAGAAAGCTGTACATCACTTTTATCCAATACAATAAATACAATTAAAAGGAAGTATTGCTGTCTCTCTTAGTTTTCCCTCATATATATCAGCTGTCATTCCTTGAGCTTTAAAGTGCTTGAATAATAAACCTGCACAGAATTGAATTACTTCAGTAGCAAGTTGATTAGTTCCCACATCCAATAAAATGTCTGTGGTATCTCATATATTTGGCATTTAATGTTGTAATTAATAAGTCTTGATCATGTGCCTCTTGCAGCCACAGGTCAGTGACAACAGTGACATTCCCTTTAAAAAATTGAGCCTCCAAGACATTTTCCTAAGACACTTTGAATTATGATAAATTGTCTGATTTGCTTCAATCATTTTGAAAGCCACTTCAAGTATATCTTCCCAAGTAAAAGCAGTACAAAGACATAAAGCAGATTTTTTATTTTTTTTTTTTACTTTGTGTCAATCACATTTTGGGGAGTGTTTCAGATTTTTTAGGGTCATTATAGATTCCCAAATGAAAGGTGTGCTTTGAAATTAACTGATCTTTCCAACTTAATCTAGTATTTTCAATAGAGGGCCAGATACCAAATTGCTTTAAATCTGTGTAGCTCCATTGATTTCAATAGGTACATGTTCAATTTATTCCACACAGGGATTTCTCCCTTTAATTTTTAATTTAAAATGCTTAAAAGGCTATGTTGCTAAAGCATTTATAATCCTTTTTCATGATGTTTGCAAGAGATTTTTTTTTAACCTTAGTTTATTAAGTATCAGGATCTCATTTGCTCTGTTTTTCCACAGTCATGTTGACAGTATGCAGGGCTGATGATGAAAACGCTAGTGGACATAAAAGTGTGGAATAGGTAGAGGCATTTTTATGCGTTATCACCGAAAACATGTAAGAACTAGTCTAGACAGAAGTTGGGGAAAAAAAGGAAAGCAAAATTAGCCATTCCATGAAACTAACATTACTATACCTACTTCTTTGGCACCCACAGTAAAGGTACACTGTTTTTTTCCTATTTGCAAGGTGACCAAGGTCACCTTGTTCATATAAATGCAGTTTTAAAATAATGCTCCTGCATATAAAAAAAATTCAAATGCTTAAGGTAAACTAAGGCTATTAATTTCTATTAGCTAGTAAGAGTGAAAAGTTGCAATAAATAGCGGAGAAAACTTTGCACCTAACCCCTCTGATGCAATACGCCAAGGGGAGAGGCAGAGGGAGAGGAGGAAATAAAGCATCCTTAATGTTTGCTTCCCTTGCCTGGAACTTTGTTCAGTTACACCCTCTGATTAAGAAATTTTTCCTCCAAATCAAAGACAAATGTTTGAAAACTCTCTAATTATCAACCTGGCTGCAGGTACTCAACATTTACAGTTTCACCTTGTTGTTCATGTATGTAATGCTGCCAAACCTGACATTCCCACACTGTGGCTTAGACTCCAAGATATGATTATTTTTAAGAAGTAACATAGTTTGGGTCCTCTTCATTTCTGTCCTAGTTTGTCTTTTAATCTTCAGGGAGTCACTTTATCAAGGTTTTCTTTCTTTACAACCACAAGAGCTAGAAACTTATTTCAGTTACAGCTGAAATTTTTATACAGTCATATGTCTGCAAGAGCTGGGATGTTAAGAGGAAAAGGAATATGAAATATCATGAGACCTGCTGTTACTGCAATAAACAGTAAGAACTTATAAGACAGTATGATACAACATAAAATAGTCATACTTTCCTCAAAAAGAAGAATCCCCCAAGCTTCAGGAAGCAGGTTATTAGTCTTCTAAGTTTTACAGACAAAAATCTTATGATAGAGAGCTCAGTGCTTTGCCCAAAATCACAGAATTAAAAAAAAAAAAAAAAACACACCAAAAAAACCCACACCAAACAAAACACCAAACTCAATTTGGAACTAAAAGTCTTCAGGTTTATCACCTGCTGACTGGGAGTGAAAATGCTGTCTCTAGCTTTCAGCCTCTTGCTTTAGACATGGAGTCAATACCCCCTAAGGAAATAATATCTGTTACTTGTTTTAGGAGGCAACCATAGGTGCTGGAGATACCAAGAACTGAGAAACGGCAAGCGATGAACTCCAAAGTTTTGTAGCAGAGACTGAGTTACTGCACTCCAGCAAAGTTTTGAGGCACCTTCACACACCTCTTCTTTCTTATGTCAACACTATGCAGCAGGTTATGGTGTGAAGACCTTTCAGCTAGCACCCGCTGACACCAGTAACCCCAAATGACACAAGCCAAGGCTGGACCATAGCAGTTCAGGTTCAACTGCAATCGATTATTGCCCCAGGCACTGTGCCTCAGGGGAAAAACTATTCTGCTTCTGGATGTTAGATGGGAGACACAGTAATCCCCACCTCTTCTGACGTTGGAGTTAGCTCATGCATAGCCACTTCTGACAGTACAGGTTTGTCCTCAGTCTCATGTCGCAGAGGATGCTAACATTTAACACAGAAGCACATGTATTGCAACTAAAGATCATACATTTTGAACGGACAGTAAAAACTTATTCTGGACCGAAAAGTGTCACCACAACGTCCTCATGTGCTTAGTACGTACAAAACAGACACAACTTCTTGCATCTTTTGCTGGTCTCAGACCCTTCTCTATATTTAAAATACTACAGAGTGAAGTTTGTTTTGACATTTTTCTCAAGTGAAAAAATTTACCAGTTATGAGAGTGTTTAAAATGACCTCCCACCTCCTCCAGATTCCACAGTATATTTACCATTGCTCCAGAGAGGTAGTCATTGTACTTTATAAATGTGAACTGTAGTTCATTTAGCAAATAAAAAAAAAGTCAATAAGCTGCTGAAACACTTTAAAAAGAATTATATTTGTATTACATATTAGTAATAAAGATTCAGAAAATATGTAGAAGACCAAAACGAAGTATCTCCTTGGAAACAATCAGTAAAGAACATGGACACCAACACTAAACATTTCCAAATAAATTAAAACAAAACCAAGAATATTTATAAGGACAATTGCTAAAATGATTAAAAAGGAAATGAGATAAGTATCATAGACTGGATACAATATAGATAGAGCATAAAGAGATGAAAAGCAAAAAAGACAATAGCACAGAAAACATTCACTGTAATAGCAGAAAAACACGAAGCAGCACCACTCTGATTCTTGTAGGTAAACAACCTGACTGATGCTAAGATCCCACAATTCAGATCTGCAGGAATTACACCTGAAGGTGAAATTAAAAGAATGTCTACCCTTTGGCTTTATAATGTGCTGCTTTCTAATTTATATGATTCTTATTAAATTTATATGATAAAGTGAGTTGTTAAATCCCTTGTTTCTAATACATAGAACCTGGTAAATAATTTTCCATATAACTAAGAGAGTCTCCATCTGCTAACTCTCTAAATATATTGGTTATTTGTGGTTTAAAAAAAAACAACACCTCACCCACAAATGAAATGATTTCTTGAAAATGAGGAAAGGAGAAACTATACACAGGCTTCTGTTCTACCTGAACCAGAGGTCTGGCTGTTGCATCCAGACAAGCTCATTAACTTAAAACTCATCAGGTTTAAAAGAAATGTGGGAACTGGCTACTTAAAAACGTGAGCAAATACAATCCTCACTGGCTGTGCACAAGGACTGTCCTTTCTTATATAAAAAACCATTCCTGATGTCATTCAGACACATACTTCTCACAACAAACTTTGTCTGCACCAAGTCATTTCGCACCCGTTTCGCCCACACCAGAGATACCTTCATCACATCCATCTTCATTCTCTGCTTCGTCATAAAAACCCTGACTCACCCCTATTCATCTCACTTGTCTGACTCACTGACTAGCAGGGACTGGGAATTTTACTATGACAAGCATATTCAATGAAAATCAAAGTGTCTTGCCTAACCCAGATGCTTTATACAGGACAATCTCTATTATGTCAGTGGTTTATGTTTTCTTTTTCAGGATGGAAGGACAGAAGTTTTACTTGGTAGACCACTTGATCTGAAGCAAAACAGCGTTGTCTTTTTAAACCAAACCATGCCTCTTAATTTTGGGCTAGATCCACCACTACTCCATTTTATGGAGCAGCCACAGCAGCTCACAGGAGCAGTAGTTTGCTCCTTCTGGAGCTCACCTTTTCCCTGTAGGCACCTTTGTTGAACTACAGCTAACTTTGCACACCCCAGCATCTCCTCCAATTAAACCACTAAACACACCATCTGAGTCACAAGACTACAGTGCCTGATGGAGGATATAGTTTGAGCCCAAATGTGAGCCAAAGAGCTGCATTTCAGTTTTCACAAGGCACGGGATCCCCTCAGGCAGCCACAGTGTAACATCCGGCCTAAAAACTTCCGAAAGTTCAAGTTTTTAAAGCATTTTCCATTCTAAGAAATACTTTATTTTTGTCTCAATCCAGGGAAAATGAAACATTGAAATTACAGATTTTCCAACTCTTTCACACCACTTTGGTTACCATCCAACTTTCATGCCCCTACTGCCACTGACAATGCTCCATAACACACCCATCCTTTTCTGTCCCTTCTGCCCTCCCCAAATCCATCCACTCACTTCTCCCACCCACCTTCTCGCTCTTCCCAGCAGGGCTTCCTGGGGGTTGAAGCAGCCATGGTCAGCAAGTACAGCTGCCCCTTAGCCTGCATTAAGGCTCTAAGTCAAAAATAAATTTACAAATCTTGGTCCCAGCCTGCTGGGAGAGCAGGGAAAGCTGTTCCCCCCTGCCCAGATTTGGGAATATGACTAGAATGAAGGAGCCAGAGTACGAGGCAAGCTATGAGAGGTACTTGCACAGCAGGGAAGCAGATGTCCTATGGGCCAAACCTCAGCTGGTTGCAGCATGAAGAGAAACCGGCACAAAGAAGAGGCAGGAAGGATGAAGTAATCGCTGATCTTTACAAGCCCTATGTAAAATACCATTCATAATGATGATGACAGTCACTTTCTGCACACAGGCACAAAGGGCTTTTTCTTTCACGGCACTGACAGTTGAGGCAGGAAGAGAGAGGTGGCTAGTGGAAGTAAATTGTCAGTGATCTGTCACCGAAGAGCAGATTGCTTTTCCCCTCCTGAATTTTCCCTCCTGAGTTAAGATTAGTCTCTACTGAAACCTAGGGTTCTGTTCATCACTGGCCAGCACCCACAGAGATGAAATTTCTTTATCAGATCTCTCTAAATAACTAGTTGAAGCTCAAATCATTCTGACCTTAGGAAGAGGAGGAACGGTTGTTGCCAAATACCAAAGAACAAAGCATGCTGTAAAATAAAGCTCCATAACGAAAAAATCATTAAACCTATTTTTCTACATGCAGGCTGCTGTAGTACAAATTAAATCCAATGCAATCACAAGGGAATTAAGGCCAATAAAATTATCGTAAATAAATTACTGTTCTTAAAACTACTTCGATTAGTCTATATTTAGCCACATGTACAATAACAGAAATTATTCTGAGAAGAAAAGATTCAGTTACACATGAAATGCTGCAGAGTACCAGGAGTATCTGAAAGCAAGGGAAAGTCTCCTTTGTTTTATTTGACTTTGTTTTGATAATCACTTTTCTGTTTACCCAGGTATAATGTCACCTTCTTTGTAGAATACTAAGATCCATATGGAAAACAGAAACGTCTGCTAATTATTTCCTTCTAAAAGCAAACAAGAGAATGAAATGTCTTGTATAATTGAATTTGAAAAATGCCAAGAAAGTTTGTTCTCTTTACTGCCAAAGTTAAAGCAAATTATTTTGGTAAGGGCTGAAAGAGGGGGTGGGGGGAACCTAAGTTTCTATTTAATTTCCAGGTGCACACACATTTTGTCTTTAGTTGTCAAAACACAGCCTTTCCGTAACAGGCTACAATAAACAGATGAAAAAAGGCAAAGCCTCTGTCACAGGGGCTCTGCCTTTGTTCTGTATTTGTGCAATGCCCAGAACACTGAAGCTCTGGCTTCTAAGCCTGATATAAATAAACATGGAAGGAAGTGAAAGAATAACATGAGAGCAATCAAATAGACAGGTAACTTGAAAGAAGAAATAAAACTGTATTTATGCTGTTTAACCCTTACCTGTCTAGCCCTTTATACTGCCTTAGAAAAAAGCCATTTTATTACAAGTCAGCAATATTTACAATAGCCTTCTTTACAACACTTCGAAGATAGCACCAATGGAACACTAAACACATATATATTTATCAACCAATCACACTCTGTAACATAATAGCTCAATTTTTTCCCCATGGAGCATGGCCCACTTTTACACAGCAGAGCCCACAAGAACCCCAAGTTATATAGGTCAACATATTGAACTTCTGTAAGTATCGACAAGGAATCTTGTCGTTTGTTCTTGCCAGGTAGCGTGGCAGTCTTTGATATCAATTTATAGCCTTCAGAAACCCAAGATGTCTACTTGATATCTAGGACAAGAATGAGAGCAAGGTGCCAGCCCACCTGGTGGAGAGGTCCCTGCTGGTGGCCGATGAGCTGCTGCCCACCAGCCCCAGCCTGTCGGCCTCTGCAAATATTCTGCCTCACTGACTGGACCCTGCAAAGTTGAATCAGACCCTTGTAGCACGGGACAAGAGATGCACCTTTCTCCCAAAAGTTGCTGTTCTTATCCCTTTCAACGCAGCAACAACCAACACCAAAAAAAAATGTTGGCAATTTTCCTGAACTGGAAGACTCCAAAAGCGGCAATAGCATTCTCTTGAAAGTGATCCACGGTCCATGGAAACAAGACTTAACAAGCTTGCCTAGCTGGCTTCTTTGCAGAGGTATTTGCATGGTACACAACAACACGTGGCAATTAGACACAATAGGGATATTGGTACTATATATACACAATAGGTATATATATACACAATATACCTACTGTACATACATACAATATACCAATTGTGTATATATATATAATAGGTACATATACAATAGGTACAGATCTGTGCAACTAACCAGCCATGATGTGTTGTAATGAAGGAGGGAAAAAGATGTTACAAACACACTAACTTCATTTACATTCAACTGGGAATATTATGAACTGATACATAAGACAGAACAGAAGAGCAAATACTGTCCATCCAGAGCAGAGTTTGTCCTGCATGGTATGATCAATGGATAATATGTAAAAAAGATTGTATTTATTGGATTAGTATTTTTCAGTTGAAGACAGCAGAAAGAATTAATAGGATAGCTGTAGTAATCTGCATATTTTGTATCACAGTATCTTAAAGCAGCAGTTTCAGATTTTGCTGCGCTTTAGCTGCTTTGCAAAAAAGATGACAGGAAAACAGACAAGAGAATGAAAGATGGCTGCATTCAGAGGGGTGTATAGATGTTTTTGTGAAAGCACGGCAGGAAAACCTTGCCAGGTAATTGTACCAATATTGCTAAGAAAGGACAGAGGTACAGAGTACAAATATATTGGTACCGTGGTTTTACAACGCCATGTCCCCTGACCAAGAAATGCATACATGACAATATGCACAAGAGGTGGGGGGAAAAAAAAAGAGATAGTAGTTTCCCTGATTTCACCAGATGACTGGAAACCTACAGAAAGGAAAGGTTAAAATGTCACAGTGGCATTTTTTTTTCCTGCAGAGGAACCTGGCAGAGGAAGTTTTGCTGTTGGTACAACTGCTGATGTGATCTGGAAAAACTGACATGAGGTTCCAATGGAGTTATTCCCAAATCATCCATGTGCAAAGAAAGCATCTGTGTTCTGTTTTCACCAGACCGCAGTGCTAGTAAGCTAGACGCCAAAGAAAGGAAAAGCTGTAGCATCGTCATGTTGCATTGAAGACAACAAGGCTATTTCAGAAGACAGCAAGCCTGATATTAGTTCATATTATAATCAAAACAAATCAAGCATGGACAATTTGGATCACCTAACCAGGCTTTATACACGCAAGAGGAAAATTTGGTGGTAGGCAGTGGTAATATGATTCTGATGTGCTGTGCTGAATGGCTACATTTGTCATTTAGTATTCAGAGTTCCCAGGCTCAAATTCTGCAGTGTCCTGTGATTGCTGATTGTTTCTGTAGAAGTAGTCAACAACTTAGCTAAATAAACAGATGATAGTCCAGAAGCTTTTTAAGCTTCAGCTTGTATTGGATTTCAAGCATTTGGGATCGAAATACCAACCCGCTTGCAGCTGATGCACTTGTTGAACAGCAGAGATCAACAAAGATTTAACACTGTCACTTATAACCACACAGCAACAACAGGAAAGTGAAGACGTCTACCCAAGTGTCATATTAAAAAAAAAAAAAAGTTTATGAAATTTGTTGCAGAAATATAAAATAGCCTAAAAAGCTTGAATCATGAAATAGTTCAACATGAACAGTTACATAAACACAGCCACAAAAATCTGCTATATAGAAAAAAAAAAAAAAAGACAGATGTAAAATATAGGTCTCTACATTGATTCCATATTAAAGCAAAGAGAATAAGCCAATTATTTTGGTCCTATGGCTAAATGGGAGTATAACAAATGACAATAAAATAATATATACAGGAGAAAGAAATAGAACTAAGGAAAGAAATGAAGATAGACACATAAGAGATGAGAGAAGAAGGTGATAAATGAAAGAAAGGGCAAATCCAAGTCCTGCACACAGATCTTTTAACTTAGCAAATTTAATGAATGACTTTGGATTTTCTGTATTTACCAAGGAAACACAGCTGAATATCTGAGATGAAAAGACTCTTAATTTAAGCATGGGAAGTATATTATAGGACTAAACAGTCTGAAGGAAACAGTAGAGGAAGCCAACAAAAATTCACCAAAAATTCACACTGCCTGGTAGGAGCTGCTAAATGGAGCTGGAAGCTTGATCCGATGGCTGTAGCATAAAGACCTTAATCCACATTTATTGATGCAAGTCTTAAATTCTGACTGGTGGAGGCTCAGACCATTTGTCTGGCTCTTTTGAAATTCATAGTGCCAGGCTGTGGGCCTCTGATCAATCAGGGAATGGCACTTTTCCCACTGAATCACTAAGCCAATGACCCATCATCATGTCAGGGGCAGGGAGGGGCTGGTGCTGATGGAAGGCATGTGTGTTTGGATTAAGAAACCCAGCACTTTCCCCTCAAAATAGATACATTGGGCCAAACTTTTTGGTTCAGTCCAAGTACCATTGCATTCTGCCTACCTCAATTTTCTCTGTGGTTTTAATTGAAAGCTATATTGCTTACTGCCCATCCTAAAATGTTGACTAATTCTGCCCTGCCTTGCTGGACAGCTGCTGTGTTATGGCCCAGAGGTAAGTGATGAAGTGAGTCCTCTGTACCCCACACTAGCTGTTTCACTGGGGTACAGAATGTCTTACTTAATGCTTGTAAAGCACTTGGAGATCCTTAAATGAAAGGCGCAAGAGCACAAAATACCATCATCATTAGCTATAAGGGCCACTGCAGAGCAATGGAAAATATTCCTTTTCCCTGCCCATCTGGGGTTTTGCACACTGCCTAAGCACTGCTCCCATCCCCTGCCAGCTCAGAGAGCAAGAGATCAAATCTGTGCCTCTGGCATAATAGTGCAGAGTGCTAATTACAGAACTACCATAAAACATCTGCTGTAATGCATAACTATAATTCCTTGGCATGCACAAATACAGCACCTAGATGCTCAGATCATAGCACTGTAAGCAAATCCTAGGAACCGGAGTGTGAGTGGCCCTCAAGTGAGTCTTGTCCCAGATGAAGGGAAGCAGAAGATCATGGAAACACCCCAACCTCTCTCATACTCCCTTCATGCAAAGGAGTTGCAGCTGCAGGCTCTGCACTCAGAGAAACACAGCAGCAAAGCCACTGAAGCTGCCATCTGTCTGCTCCTAGAGCAAGGTCAACTACCTAAAAGGGAAGGAGGGCTGTACTCAAGAGCATAGAGATAGGCACCTTCCTTTCATGGCCCAGGGTGACCCAGAATTAATTGTTCATGAGACACTGTGAAGCCTAACGTCACCAGGGGAGGCCTCAGAGAGATTATGTCTGAGAATTAGCCATCCCCAAGACAAAACCTCTCCAAGCCTTCCCATGGCCAGGCACAGCTTCCCAGTGCTTCCTCACTGCCGCTGCAGAGCTATATATAAATAGGGTATCTTTGCTCCAAGAAAACACTGGCATAGACAAACAGGAAATTAAGAATAAAAATAAAGCTTCAGTTCATGCTCATTTGGAAAGGGCTACTTTTCATTTATGCGCCGAGTCAGCAGTTACTGACTGCAAGGACCAAGAGTACTCATACACCAAATATTATGCTTTATTGTTTTTAGGACTGGAAGGATGTAGACACTGTCCTTCCAACATGGTGCTCTCTCTTAAAGGGCTTGGGATGGCCTGACTAAAGACTTATTCAATATATCAGGCTTATAAACTGGATCATAGAATGATTTGATTGGAAGTGACCTTAAAGATCATGTAGTTCCAACACCCCTGCCACAGGCAGGGGCACTTCCACCAGACCAGGTTGCTCAAAGCCTCATCCAACCTGGCCTTGAACACTTCCAGGAATGGGGCATCCACAACTTCCCTGTTCTAGTGCCTCATCACCCTCACAGTGAAGAATTTCTTCCTAATATCTCATCCAAATCTTCCCTCTTCCAATTTAAAGCCATTGCCCCTTATCCTATCACTCCATGCCCTTGTAAAAATTCCCCTCCCCCAGCTTTCTTGTAGGCCCCCTTTAGGTACTGGAAGGCTGCTCTAAGGTCTGCCCAGAGCTTTCTCTTCTCCAGGCTGAACCACCCCAACTCTCTCAGCCTGTCTTCATAGGAGAGGTGCTCCAGCCCTCGGATCATCTTCATGGCCTCCTCTGGACTTGCTCCAACAGGTCCATGTCCTTCTTGTGCTGGGATCCCCAGAGCTGAAGGCAGTATTGCAGGGGGGTCTCACCAGAGCGGAGCAGAGGGGGAGAATCACCTCCCTTGACCTGCTGCTGGTCACACTGCTTTTGATGCACCCAGGATACTGTTGATGATAAACTTAAGCAGAATGGAGTTTCAAGGAAAGTCATTAAATGTTCCTTTATTCCCAGCTGATGTGCATGGACTTGAAAAAGTGACACAGAAGGTACCTGCGCTCTCCACCAGGGTCACAGGGAGAAATTATCTGCTGGAAACTTTTTGTTAGTGTGAAGCTTCTTTATGCTGCAGCCCTGATGTGCTTCATTGCCTGCAGGAAATACATGTCCTAGCCTATTACATCTCTCTTTTCATCAAAGAGGAAACACTTGTAGTAATATTTTAAAATGATAGCTATGATTATCACATTTTAAGAATCAACATTAAAGTAAACCTATAATAGGAACCAAACCCAGACCTTGCTTTGCAAGAAAGTAAGGGACAAATGAAGCCATTAATTCTACAATAACAATTTATGTGCTAATGCGACTAGCCCTGAAGACAATCAGGCCACCATGAAAAAAAAGAAAAAAGCTATCGAATGGCTTTGCAGCAGTTCTGTTAGCAAGTCTTTTGGAAATGCAAAAGTGCACTGAGCTGTCCTGCTAATATCTTTACAGTAAAACTGGAAATGTAGACACTTCACTTATTCATGCACAATGGTACTAGAGGAAATGTATAAGAAAGACTCTTCAGCCTGAAATGGATAAATGGAGATGAAACACTGCTTTTGATGCAAGGCTAATCAGAGAAATTGGAGGCTTTTGTGCTGAGTTGCTTGGATTCTTTTTGTCTGCATAGAAGCACCTTTAGAAATGTCAATATAAAAATAAGAAGCTTTCACAATGCCAAAATTCAATATCAAACAAGACTGGCACATATGTTCTAATCTCTGGGCTGGCTGTATCATATTCAACTAAAAAAATCTAACTACAAAAATTCTACCTATGAAATGAGGAGCATATCAGACATGTGAACAGACCCTTAACTGCATTACACCGTCAGCATATCCAGAGGGGAGGCACTGTGGGGAAGACAGGAAAACTTCAGTAATAAGTTGAAACTATATTTGCAACTCAAAGAATAAACTAAAAATGAGCTTTCTGCAGTTGCTACAGAATGTTTATTATTTTCTCGCATGCCTCTGACAAATTTATTTTCATTTAAGAAATGTTATTTTCTCTTTCTCTCTTAAGGCAAAATAATATTCTTAAATAGCAGATCTTCATCAAAAAAAGAAATAAATGTGGCTCTTCAACATGTTTCTACCATCCAAATCAAAAGTATCTAGAAGAAATTAGGCACCATCTTTGTAACAAAAAAAAAAGTTGTAACATTAATGAAAAGGGAAGTCAGTAATGAGTGTAGACAAAAATATAAATGCATTTTTCTGCTTTCCTGAGAGAGAATTACTGGTGCTTCCTGAACACTTCTCAGTTTATTCTGCTGACACGAAGGTGCTTCCCTTTCGTCTTTTAATATTAGATTTTGGGAGATTCAATTGACCACAGTGCTCCATTGCCTAAATCAGTCAGTAACCTAGCATGAAAGAAGTCAAGAGGAAAAAAATATTTTAAAAGGTGCTGCTTCCATAAAAGCCAGAGATAAAGAGATTTATTGCTTCTGTCCTCACCACTGACCTGATTCTATTGGAGACTGGATATGATCGTACATGTGCATACATGAGAAAAGCAAGGAAAAAAAAAAGATCTTAAATAAGTATATGCAGAAAATGCATTTGGAAATTGTCAGTTGGGACTACTAAGATTCACAGATGTCACCACATAATTTATTCTTTTTTAAATTAATCAGTGAAATTCACTAAGTTCTTCTAAATTAAAGAATATATAGAAGAGAAATAAGAATACCATATAAAAGATGGCTGCATTAGAATGAAAAAAAAGGAAATATTTGTTTAAAGAATCTCGTAGGATCTCTGCTTGGTAATATGATGTCAAACCGTTAAGGCCATGGACCATGCTTTGCTTGAGGTCTTTGGTATTCTTCCAGACACAAGGAATTTATCAAAGCCTGCAGAAACTGCATATTGCAGTCTGACACTGAACCTTGTGAGCTGCTGAGTATTAAGGGAAATCAGTACATTTCTTAAAGTTACTTTTGTGATTTTTTAATTTTCTTTACAGAATATAGTGAAAACAACTAAAATGGTGAGTGTTTTAAATACAACTCTATCCAGCAAGGAAAAACAGGTAAACAGTAGTTTAGGACTAAACAGACTTTAGTAGTAAAGTCACAGGATTAACTGTTCTTAGAAAAGGAAGGATTAAGAAGAAGGACAAAATAAAAATAGTAAATTTCATGAAGGTGGCTAATATATTCAGAGAACTGGTAGACCATAGCCTCATAGGGAAGAGATAAGGCTAAAGAAATTCTGGAGACCTAACAATTCCTTAAAGAAATTCTAACAAAGGCACAAAAGCAAACTAACCCAGTGTAGAAGAGGGACAGAAAATTTAATTAGACCCCCATTGGCTAAATCACAAGTTTCTTATTGACTTCATTTTAGAGGAAACCACAGAAGATTACTAAGGATGGGAATAGAAGAATAGCATTAGTTAATAGGGGCAACGTGAAACAGTTTACTAGCAAAGAATGATGCACAACTGATGTCAGCAGCAAAAGGCTAGAGTAGGGAATAAACAGCTCAGAGAGACTTATGGTTTGTTTTCAGACTCTATGAGCCTGATAAACTTCATTTTGAAGAATTAAAAACATCTGAAAGTTCTTTCACCTTAATAGCTGGTTTTGAAAATATCTGAGAAATGAGTAAAACTCCAGAAAACTGCAAGACATCAAATATAGCATGTATTGCTGGGACAAAAAAGTGGTACAAATTATACATCAATCTCCTTAACCTAGTATCTAAAAAACTATCAGCGCAATCAAACTGCAAGAGATCAAATATAGCATGTATTGCTGAGACAAAAAAAGTGGTACAAATTATACATCAATCTCCTTAACCTAGTATCTAAAAAACTATCAGCGCAATCAAACAACTTTTAAGAACTAGCAAGGAAACAGGGACATGAGTAATTGTGAATAATGAGTTTTATCAAATCCGTCCAGTATCTTTTTATGGTGGGATAACACGTCTTCTGACCTTAACCCTTCTGTGATAGTGAGACTGGTAAACATCATGCACTGACTCTGTGCTGCTTATGGGGAAGTCACAGGCAGCAATGAAGGGAACCAAAGTCTAGAGCAGCAACACATTTAACATTTTCTGGGCTGTCTTCAGAGTACTTACCAGGTGTTCACTCAAAAAAAAAAAAAAATTAAAAGATGCATCAGGATTAGTCCAATGGGTACCAGTTTTGACTCAGTACTTTCACTAGCAGTTTGAGCGATGGAACAGAACTGATCTAATTGTTAAATATAAAGGTGACATCAACATGACAGAGGCAGCAAGCACAATACAAGAGACCATGATTTAAAATTATCTTGCATATTGGAGGGCCCTTTTTTTTTTTTTGGAGAATGGCATTCCACAGTCAGCTACAGTTAGCAAAAAAAAAAAAAAAAGTTGCACAAATACAGACTGGAGAGCAACCTGCTAAAACCAGATAAATACGTAGTATTACAGTGAAAGAACATGAATCCATAGTGTCATTCTCTGGCAAAAAAATGTCGACGTTGAAGCAGGATTATAGACAACAGCATAAACTGTACCTCTTCTGTGTTTCCTAACTTTCATCCATTTTGCTGTAGTAATGGGTTCAGCTTTGGATATTGCCCACCAAAAACATGTGGGTTGCTTGCAGAGAGTCCTGAGGACCAGAGATCTAAGACACATAACCTACAAGGAAAGGCTGAACAAACTGGGATTGCTAACTGAAAAAGTCTTCAAATATATTAAAGGCTTTTGCAGAGAGAGAGAAGGAATAATTTATCCTCCATGTCCATGAAAGAAAGAACAAGAAATAACAGGCTGAAACTGCAGCCAGGGAAATCCATTTTCCAACACCAGAATTTTTTTAAGAACAGGCAAGTCAAGCATTTTTCAGGAAATGCAGACAAAGTTTGTCTTGTCATTTTCTGCAGTGTCTTTCCTCAGGGCACCCTGAAATCCCTTTAAACCCTACAATCTATGATTTGAAGTCAGCTCCCTGCCCGTTCAAAATATTTACTAAGTCACTATATTTCCTTTTGCTACCCTGAAAAAATGAGGTGGAAATATTTTTGAAAATATTATACTTTTTGGTGACTACTCTAATAAGTATCATTGCCAGGTATGAGTAAGACATTTACTGGAAGCATGACTTGGGTCTACAGTCTGCTTGTGATGAGACTTTACATTTCTACTGCAATATTTTCTAGTTGAGA
This sequence comes from Cariama cristata, assembly GCF_000690535.1. NCBI lineage: Eukaryota > Metazoa > Chordata > Aves > Cariamiformes > Cariamidae > Cariama > Cariama cristata. Next base: position 41,185 of record NW_009623616.1, read on the forward strand.
AAAAACAAACTTCATAAAAAGAAAAAAAAAAGAAAACAGCATCTTTTAAACATTGAACTCATTGGCCTCAGAATGCTTTTTGCTCCTTACAAAGGCAAAAGCATTGGCCCTTTCAACCTCCTGTAACCAAATATGTGTTCTCTGTTGCAGGAAATTGATTATAATCAACACAATTTATTATTTTTATTATTATTTAAATAAATTCTCCTGTGTTCCATCCTGTGGTAACTACCCCATAGTCCTGAATATTTCATATAGTCACAGAAGCATTGTCTAAATGGGAACATATTTTCTCTTATCATTTAGGTTGAAGCAATATCTTACTTGTTTTAACTTTGTGATTTTTTTCTGTTTGTTTGGTTTTGGGTTTTGTTTGTTTGTTTTAAAGTTATACATATGCAGAAACCTATGACAGGCCCACCCTGAGCATACCACTACTGGCTATCTAGAGACCTGGTAAATAAAACAAAAATCAAATTTACAAGGAATGGAGAAAAAGAACACACATGATGCCAAATAATCTACTATGTTGCTTGCCACATGTCCTTGTTTGAAATTTTGCATTCATGGCTTCTAAATATTAATATAGGTTTTTTTATTCCTAGTATATTGGTCTGTACCATTTTCTTCCCCATCCCCTGGAGTTTGTCTCAATACACATTGGTAAACATCTCAGGAGAGTTTATCCAAAATATTTCTCACTTGAAAGAAGAAACACTAAAGAGTTTTAAGAACAGAGTTAGCTCTCTGCACAAAAATGAGTGTCTTTCATACAAGAGCAGATACTGTACACACATGTTTTTAAAGAATTCCTGAATTTAAATGTTCTGGACAAATTTCTCATGTGCAATGCATTCTCAGAAGGTGAAGAGGACATATAATCAGCAAGATCAGTATGAAACTTCTTCCAATTTCCTCCTGCCCCAAATGTTCTAACAAGGTGACCTCTTTCACCACAGTTTACCTATGAATACACACCATTCTTAAAAACGTAACATATCCATGTACAAGCAAAGTTTACTTCAAAAACTGTTGTTCTAAAAGTCTTCAAAACCACTTAAACAGCAACAAAAAAATCCCATTTAATTGTAACAAAATATTTTGTTAAATTCAAAAGAATTATACTCTGATGAAACTGTCAGTTATTTGAAAGCTTTGGTTTAAAGCTGGAACACATACAAAACTACTGAAAAGAAAACTACGTGCACTCTTCATATTAGCAGCTACAAATGTAGTAGACTGCAAATTTGGCAAACCTACCAGTGTCAAGCAGCTCTCAGGCAAGTATAGTAGCTGTCTTGAGCCATGCAAGATGACTCCAGGATGGTGCTGACTATTGGAAAACATCTTACCCTGCCTGTCATTGAAATAGAGGTATTTGGGGAAGAGGTCCTGAAAATTGTGCACTCCTACACCAAGAAGAGTTTCCACTCCTAGTCCGAGCAGCTCTTGAGCTGGTCATTCCAGCCAGGGCAAGAGGACCATCAGGATTCAGAGACTGCACCTCCTGCCCGTCAGCTCCCACAGTGGTACGGCACTGAGAATGTCTCTATCAGAAAGTCAGCTTGGCTTTTTTGATGTTACTGTACCTCATTGCACCTTATGGCACACAAAGGTTGCCGGTATACAAAGACATGAAAATTGAGCAAGACAACAAAGGTGCTGACAACTGGACCGGGATGAGATAATGTGAAAATTTGTGAAACCAGTGAGTGAGATGTGGGAAACAACACTGGCAATGCTGACAGAAGAATATATTTGCTGAAAGGATATGCTTGCTGAAACAGTGAGTGACAGGATTGCCAAGGAGAATTAGATGGCTGGGTCACTGACCAAACAACAGGAAAGTTTCATAGCTATAAGATTACACATGACTAATGCTGAGACAGGAATGGAATTTGCTCAAGAGGAACAGTGTTAAACTAGCAGGAAATTAGGGAAGACAGCAATGGCACACACCTGTTCAAGTTGCAGGCTCAGAAAAACATAAACAAGTAATAAATCGTTGGTTGATATAAAAGATGAAGCCAAATAATAACCCAGAGGTACTCAGATTAAAATCAATTTGCAATAAGTTTCTAGTCTCAAGAAACTAGACAAGAAGAAAGAGATGAAGATTAATCTGGCTGCTTTAAGAATGTAAAAGTATTAAACAGAAAAGGGAGATCAAGAAATATCAGGCTGCAACTGAAATAGCCTACATCCATCTTTGGTATAAACCACTATTAGTTCTGCCAGTGTCAGACTACACTGCCTATGGTGCTCCATTGACTCTTACTGCCTTGTAAAGAGTCCATCAGTCAGGCTCTCCTATTGGAGGCTTGATGTGAGAAAGAAGCAGAGGTTCTGGTTTAACTGCAAAACTTAGGTATATCAGAGACACCAAGTATATAAAGAACATGTACTTGCCTTGAGAGAGAGGAAACAAGAAAAGCTTTGAGCTGGGGACTGTGCTGGTGCTAGAGGTGGTTTGCCTCATTAACCTCTCAATGATCGAAACGGTGGGTGATAGCAGAAAAAAAAAAGTAAGTTGAAACAGCTCAAGGAAAGACATCGAGAAATCAGAATTAAGACAAAATGTGACAGGGAAGATTTCAAAGAAAGAAAAAAAAATAGAGAAGGAGAAGATGCAAATAGGAACTGACAGCAAGGAACTGCTTGGGATCGTAAATGAGTTCAGTGGAAAGCAGCGTGGCACTCGCTGGGCTGGAACCACTGAATTATGGGATTATGCCCCCAGAACTCAGCACTGCAGCATCTTCTCCCAGCTACTCAAACTGCTCTGGATTTATCATACTGTACAGCTCCCTGCCTTTCCTAGCCTGTCCTTGTAAAAGCATTGAAGTCAATCCTGAATAGAAAATTAACCAACCCCTCTCCCTTCTTGTCTTTTTGTTTCTCATTAAATTAGTGAGAAAATGTAAATGTTATTTTCTCCCTCTCCATCTCTCTCTTCACCAATTGTTGACACGTCAGGAGCCAGCAGCGAGAAGATTTAATTCGGAGCTTTGTGCTCTTTCTTCTGAAGCCAGGGACCTTTACACATGCTAGTGGGAACTATTCAAACTGCACCACTTTTACTTTCAACTAGTGTTGTGACCCATGTCCATAAAACACAAGAGAAGAACTTCAAATGAAAGGCAATGGCATGCTTATGAAAGCCTTTCTTTCCAGAGTTTAGTAGTATTCTATGCCAAGTTCAAGGGCAAACCTTTCCTAGGACAATTTTGTAAAACTCCAACATGGGAACTCTGGAAACACAAATAGAAAATTCACAATGCTGCAGAGGGAGTTTGCTCCGCATTATTAAAGAAAAACCTTGGTGGGCCCTTCTGTTTTTCAAAATGTTGGGAAGAAGGGAGGGAGGTTGGCTTACTCATCCTTCAGTGGGTTTCAGATTTTTGTTACTGAGTGTGATTCTGAAAATACCAAAACTGCCCAAATACAGAAAGCAGTGGGGGTTTAGGTCCAGATATTGAACAGAAAAGATGCAAGGGAGATGCATTTTTTGGAAGACAAAGACCATGCTCATCTTTCTTTCATCTTGTTTTGCTCTGTATTTCATCAGGTCTTTTCTTACAGAAGTAAAAAATATGGGCAGCACCTGTGTGGTTCTTCTGTTTTAGTATATTATTTGGTCAGGAAAAATAAATTTGTTCAGCTGGCTACCTCCATTTTCATGGAGGTGGGATCCTACATTTAGGCATGCAATTTTGGACCAAGTGTTCTTGCATCCCTTTATTGTTTTAAGGAATCTAGGATTTATTCAATGTCATTACTCTCAGCCTCAGGACTGTTTGTATCATGCCCTGACTCTTCTTCCTCCTTCCCCCAAAGGATCACACACCACTAGATGTTTTAAAACAACAGGGGTAAAAACCTCATCCTTCCCAAAGCAAAATTCAACTCTTACAAAAAAGTGCCAGATTTGATTTATTGGAGTGCAGTCCAAGACAACCACAGGGCACAGATTTCTAGAGCAGTCTGGCTTTTAGCAGATATGGTACTTGGCTCTGCTGTTGTCTCTCTTTTGCCATGCAGAGTGCTTAAAGTAGTGCTTTACAGGCTATGGCAAATTATACTTTTTGTTTCATGGCTTTTCAGTGTGAAGCAACTCCACTCAGAATTCAATGCCCACCAAGTCCCTGCAAACACAGCAGATCCAGAGCCACCACCTCTGCCCAAGTAGAGGGTCCCAATCCCACCAGGACAAGGCATGCTGCCTTATTCTGAGGCTATGGTCCCAGGGGAGATGCATGACCCCTACCTTTGTGTCCCAACTCATCACTGCCTCTGCAAAACACTGCCAAGGAAATCCGGGGTTTTGTTAGAACTCAGAGTCTGCCTTGCCCATTGTGGGAATGTGGTTCTTGGCTGTCAGGGTGCTGAAAATTCCACCTGGAAGAGGCTAAATCCTTCTGATCCAGCTCTCCAGCAGGGAATTTCCCAAGGTGATGGGGAGCTGGGAAAGTTTGGCTGCCGCTCTGTGCTGGGCACCCCCCATAGGTATGGTTCCTGCCCTTGCCTAGAAACCATGTGGTCTTTTTCTCTTGTCTATATTTTGCTCTAAATTTATAAAGACTCTCTTCCCTCTGGTTCCTCCCCAGAGCTCTGGAAGGTCTGCTTCTGTGATAAAGCACACAGTGACATTCTGGTACCATGGAAGTCAACAGCAAAACTCTCAGTGGCTAAATAGAATTGGCATTTAGTTTAACTTACTGTTTAGTAGAGAGTAACTCTACTTTTTCAGGGGTGGGGACAGCAGGGAACACAAAATCCCACATTACAGATACACTATCTACATATCATACAATTTGGCAGCAAGAAAAACTTAACTCCTATTTTCCTTCTATCTGCATTCCCTTCAGACTTATTTAATCTTTTATTGTTTTGAGGTTTGAGGTTTGGGTTTTGGTTGTTTTGTTTTGGTCGTGGTGGTTTGGTTTTGGTTGGGTTTTTTTTCCAGATTGCAAAACCTCTTTTAAGTAATCACAACAGCTCTTGAGAGTGAGGCCCCTTATCTTTCCACAGAACTAGCACAGCACAGGTTGCTTGCTTGTGCAGCTGGAAGCATCCACTTATAAGTGAAAGAGTGGCTCATTCTTCTCAGCCAGCCAGTTCTCAGCCAAAAATTAACAAAGGGAAATAATTCTTATGTTTATTTGAAATATTATTTCCCATGTTGCATCACATATTCACATTGTTGTATAGGAACAATAGAAGACAAACCCTGCCCCTGGGAAGTTAAAAATAGTGCTTTCATGGTTCTTCTCCCCCTCCCCAAGAATTGCACGCTAGTTATTACACAAAAATGTTTTGAGCACTAAACATGAGTTTAGGGGGAGTCAGGTTGAGGAACAACGCTCTTTCCTCTGCCCACGCACCCTTTTCTGCTTCAGGAGCAAGAATACCTATGCCCATCCCCTGCTGGCAATGAAGAAAAAAGACAGCATATCAGAGGGATATAGAGCCTGTGGGATGAACCCCAGCCACTCTTTCTTCACAGCTGAGCTGCAGAGGGGATGCTACACAAGAGCTGGGAGGGAGCTGTAGAAAGAGCCCTTGGCCAGCTGATCTCTGCTCCCCTTCTCCCTCCACCTCCAAGCACTCACGCACTCATTGTGGGAGCTGGTGCCTGCAGACACCCACATTGGGTCATCATCCGTGTGGGAACAGGGGCAAGAAATCTGCAAGGAGCAAGAGGGAAATCCTGAGGGAAAGAAAGGTGAAGAAGGGATTGATGGCAGGGGAAGGACAGTAAGTGGAAAGACTTTCAAGATAAAGAGAGCAGGATGGACTGAGTGAGAATAAGCAGAAAACATGGATGAGAATAAGACTCTTGAAGACAAAGGGTGAGATTTGGAAGAAGAAAATGAGACAAGGCACACCAACAGATCATGAAAATGTTTCAGAGAGTTGAAGATCTTTCCTCACCCTCCTCCCCCCCCCCAAAAATTTTGTTTAAGAAGTTATTACAGAAGGAAAAAGACATTTGAGAGACTGACTAGGAACAAACTAACAGCCACAACATAAGAAAAAGAAGTAGGAAGGTCCAAAATACATATTTCTTAAAGATAGTGAAAAATAAACTTGTGGAGTGCATCAGTGGTCCAGGGCTCTCTTTACCCTACTGACTGTGTATGATACATCCTAGTTACTATCTATAAGCACGTCAGCCAAAATCACTCCACTGATACAAAGTGGTTTGTGCAATAGTAGATGTTATCTGCACTAAGGTCTGACAACACTTTAACACTAGCTAGCCAGCTGCAATCATGCAATGGATAGGAATTTAGGTGGTTGAAGCAGTGACTTGAAAATGTTGAAACTACTATGATGGACATCTTTATACTTCTTTTCCTACAGGCTAAGCAGTTGCAAATAGTTGCAGAAGGGGATCTTTCTCTTTAACTGGGAAAAGAAAAAGAAAACAACAAACAAAATCAGTAGGAAAAAAGTAATCCACTGTGCATTCTCAGCTCTGCTTGGTTTTGGAATAAAGAAGTAATAAAACACAGTAAATTTCTGTTCTTAAGAACAGCTTTTAGTCAGACTCAATTCTATCTTAGGTTGTACAGTCACACAAGGGAAATCATCCTCAAGTCACCCAGCTTATCAGCATGCTTAAGAAAAGACAAGACTATTTGCTAACTGTCCCCTTTGCTTTCCCTCCCCAGCTCACTGATGAAAGCCGCTGAGGAAACAGGAGTTGTTCACAATTAACTACAATAAGGTAGCGGTAAATTCTTGCCCTCTCCAAACAAGGAGGATGAGCAATGATTCAGAGAACTGTCTAGATCACAGTGATTCCTGGACCTTCTTAGTCATACAGTATTTCAGGCTACCCCTAAAATGTAGCTCTTGTTTGCTGAACACTTAGATCAATTGCACTTATACTTTCTTGAACCAAGATAGACAGATATCTTCTTTGATTTCTTGCATCAGGCTATTATTTAATATAAAAAAACTCTATATGTTTCAACAAGCAATGAGTTTGAGGTCATTACTGAGATGCCAGAAGTAACTACAGAGATTACTGAGTGGGCATGTATCTTTGCCTTATTTTGAAAATCGTAAGCAATTTTGTTATGCTTATTTGCACAATAAGCGAAAGCAAATGTGAAATGCAATCTTAAGTCTCATCTCTCTGCTAAAAGGAATATTCACTCTTTTCCTTACTTGTTCAATCTGTGATTAGGACTTCTGTCCTAATAAATAAAAAAATTATATTTTTTTCTGGATGAAATTTATTACCAGCTGTATTAACAGAACATTCACTGTTACACATTACCTGGCCATATTAGGTTTTTAAAATATATTTATGGAGCTTTGGGGAGTAAACTTACGTATTTCCTTAAAAAAAAGTCCTGCAAATCAACAATCAACTGCAATTAGAAATATTAACTAGAACCAAAGTAATGAGTCTTCACATTTAATGTATGCCCTAATGACTTTTTCACAGTACTTTTAGTATGCAGTGCAGTAGCTTGCTAATGCTGCATGATACTTTTAAATAGGAAAATGTATATTGAGATGACAGATAAAAGTGTTACATGACATTTGTCCTTGGATTAAAGGTTCCTTATTTGTGTGCAATGACATGAGAAACGATAATGACTCCTGAAAAACGGATATTGTTTGTCATGTCACAGGTCCATTGAGATTTTCTTCTTTTCTGCAACTTTTAATACAAAGGGAGACATAAAGTTGCATTAAATCAAATCTCAGAAGCTTAGCTTAAGCCTGAAAAATCAAAATAGTTGATATAATTCTCGATAAGTCTTTAGATGTGGGCAGAGCAATGCAAATAAGCAACAGGCTTGGATCTTGTATTCAGCTTATAAATTACTTCAAAGTACAGTCCCAGATAGAGTACATTTACATTTAACCTTCAAGTAATAAAGGCATGAAGTCTCATTATTCAAAATCATTTTGGAGAGCAAACATAGCAATTGTCATCTTGCAAGGCAAAAGTGGAAAAACTAGTACATTTAGCATGCAGGATCTCCCACTTTTAATCAGTAGATATATATGCTTAAATTTCCATTCACCTTTCCATACTGGAAAAGAGCACTCCAATTGCATTAATGATGACAGGAAAGATGAGAGACTAGTAGTGTCTCACCTGGAAGATCTACATGCTGCAAAAGTAGTAGAGTCTGGCATTTTCTTTTGGGTAGGAACACGACACTTCAAAAGGAAATGTTAGGCTACTGAATTTGCACACAAGAGGACTGAATTCTTCTAAACAAAAAAGTTAATTGATACACCTGGAAGACCCTGTGAACATCATATCCAGTAAGACAAAGAAACATGAGATCAGAAGTTATTAACCCAAATTTGCAACATTGCAACATCATCTTAATGGCAAGTCATTCTGGCTTTCTGTCTTTTGTGCTTTTTGTTGCTTAGTCTTTGCTTTCCTAAACACCCATGAGATTTAGGGCAGACACGTGGAAGTGAAAGCTAGTGTTCTTTGGCTCAATTCCAGGAATTGTCTCCTCTGTTTGCAAGCCTCAGGAGTTGCCCAAAGCACTACCACAGTCTTCACAGATTAACTTTTGGTTAATTACTAATCTTTTTATCCAAACCCTCATCTGGACACTATTTAATTCATTCTACTAGCCTAACTATGGTAACAACTTGCATGCTCTCATTCCATGTCTGCTCCTGAATGTTCCTACAGCATATACATCTCTACCAAGAGAGACGTATTCTGCTGTAACATCTTGAGAGAGGATTTTTGGGAAAGAGGATGAAGAGTCAACCCTGCTCACAGCTGCTTTTGTAGTGTCCCAGGAAGATAAGAATACAAATAGCAGTCAGAGAAGCATTTTTCCAACTCAGGTGATGCAAGATCTGCACTAGCACTCACACACACACAGAGTAAAAAAAACAGTCTTCTACAAGCTAGCCACAAATCTAAAGGAATAAGTCATTTAATTTTGTCTCATAACTGCAAAGTTAACAACACATGTCATTCTCCACCAGGTCTTTCCACACATTTATAGGGGCAGGGAAATGAAAATAATTCAAAAAATGTCATCTTTGTCTAGGCAGAATCTTTTCAGTGAACTTCTACACAAAAAAAAAAAACAACACCACCACACAAAAACCACAAAAAACAACAACAAAAAAAAACCACACAAAAAAAACATAAAACAAAAGAGAGAGACGTAACAGAGAGCAACAGTTTGCCAGATTATTGGCATCGAGGCCTGTACCTCATAACAGTTTTTTTAAGATCTATTGGCATACAGTACTCTGTGAGGAAATACACCGCTTCCCCATTTCCATTCTGTCTTCAGAATAATGACCAAAACCCAACCATGTAGCCAAGCTAATGATAGATAAGATTTGTCCATCAACCTCTAGAAACAGAGGTTAGGGTAAAAGCATAAAAACATTTTTGCTTTTCATACAGCTATGGCATATAATCTTTGAAAACAATCTATATGTCACAGTTGTCTGGAGGTAAGGTAAGACCCCCATCGCTGGCACTTTGCTTGAAGTCAGTGAGACAACGGACGTGCTGAAAGATGAACCATGTTTCTAATTGTTTATAAGAAAAAAAGATAAGTTGACTATAAAGAAAAAAGGAAACAACTTTTTTTTTTCCCGTAATGTCAAACATCAAAACCAAATTATTTGGCATTTAACAGTATAAATATCATTAATCAGAATATCCTCTCTGAAGTAGGGGGAAAAAAAAATAGAAAGAGGAGAATACATGTAACATCAGTAGCAGGGTTTGCATTGTTTCCTGCAAAACTTGTAACACAGTCAGACACAGAATTCCCCAAGCAAAATCCCACATGCTTCGGGCGTACGAGGGGTGGTCTGAACTTTGTGTAACATGAGCATGCACGAACTAATCTGAAAAGACCCTGCATGATTAGAAAAATTGTTCAATAAAAGTCAGTCTGAAAATCAATTATAGCTAAAACAGTATTTACTGCAGGAAAAATGGCAACATTGTAGCTGGTAATAGCTGTACCTAGATGAAAAAACTCAGAAACAGGAGTTACTTAACCCATAATTCCACAAAATAAGTATGTCAAAATATATTTTCCATATGATATGTTGTGTTACATGCTATAATGAAAAAATCCAAAGCCAACTCCAAATAACCAAGACAAGGTAGAAAGAGTTTTCTGTAGCTTGAAATTCATTCTTGATTCAAAAGACCTTTTGGAGGTTCTCTACTCCTGTATTTACAATGGAGGTTGGTAGTCTCAGTTTCTGTAAAAACATCTGTGCAATTCAGTGTATTGTTAAGGCTCCAAAAGTTAATTTCATATCTTTTAAACCTAAAAATGTAAGTCATACACCATGGAAAAATGAAAAAACACCACAAACACACCCAACCAACAAAAAGGCCCAGAAAAATGAAAAACACTCAAATTTACACTGAATGCTTATTTTTGTTATTGCCTAAGCTGGGTAAGAATTATATCACAGTTGTATTCATTTCTGCCTCTTAAAAACAATGTTGCACTAGCTACATCAGATTTTCTAAAACAGAGTGAAGAAATAAGGGGAAAATAAAAAAAAAAACAAACCACACAACAGGGTTATGAGCATCTATTTATCAGCCTGACCTGAGACAATATTACTTTCATTTGCTCTCCTTTCCTTGTTGAGAGTTGTCGGGAACAGCCCTAATTTGTGCCCAAATGCCAATGACCCCTAACAGATGTTTTAGTAACTGAGAACAGCAAGAGCACATTAACAAAGCAACCCAGTCATCTTCCCTGCTGGGGACACTGATGAATGCCGATATAAAACTACTTGAGTCCCACTTCACCTGAGCAGCACAGAACAACAATACTCTATGGACTGATCTCACTTTTCTACTTCCTGAGCTCCTAATGCCATTGCTACATATTTCTATGTTTTTGAAAGAGCAGAGATCTAACACCAGCTAAAAAAAAAAAAGGGAGGGGGGGGAAGATATGCATCAGGAACAGTAGGGAAGGAAAATTAAAGTATTACCCGTTCAGACCCATAAAAGTCAGGAGGAGACTTGAGAAGAAAAAGCTGGCTGAAGGTGGGGTCTGATTACTGTAGGTTTAAGTCATGTGTTTCATAGAAGGCACAAAAACTTCCCTGCCTTATTAATAAAATAGACAAGTGATGCAACAGAACTTCTTTGCTCAAGTACTACCAGTCTTTGAACAATTTTTGACAGAAAAGATCTCCATAGGCTTGCTTTCAGAGTTAGTTTGCAAGGATCCTTCCACCATCCTCAAATCTCCGCCGACTTCTCGGCAATATTCAGGCTGCTGCACTGACTTCTCCACTGCACCCAAGGGCTGGCCCTGCTGCTGGTATTTACGACAGGATTTGACCTTCTGTGACAACAGGACCCTCTTCAAAGAAGAGTGAGGAATGGCTGGGGACTGGCAGGATGTCTCTGGCAAAGTCAGGCAGGCACATCCTCCCTGAATTGCGAAATCCTGTAGAAGTTCAGAGGTGAAAAGCAAGCACAGGGAAGATGGGAGCAGGAAGAGGCTGCGAAAGAGATCACCCATGTGCAAGGTTGGATTCAGGATGGTCAAATCTTGGCTGGAACTGAAACATCCAAGAGTTGAGCAGGGCAACAAGGAGGCAGTCTACAGGTACCTCAACAGCAAAATCAAGATGTAGGAAAATGTGAGCTTGCTGCTGAATAGGGAGTTGACCTATGTAAGAAAAACATGGAAGAGGCCAGGGTACTTAATGTCTTCTTTGCATCAGTCTTTACTGAGGAGCTCTGCTCTCAGTCTCAACTGAGATAAAGAGGAACTACCAAACAAAGGAGAATCAAATTATGGGATGCTCAAGTAAGCCAAGTGTATACCCATCCATCAAACAAGCCAAAGCATATCAAAGCATGCTAGCCAATATTGCCATGAAGCCACTCTCTATCATCTTCAAAAGGCTGTGCCGACTTGCATGGCCCCCAATGACTAGAAAGAGGCAAATGTTACTGCCATCTTAAAAAAAATCAGAACAGCAGGACTAGAATTCAGGGAACTACGAGCCACTAAGGCACCCTTAAGACCCTAGGAAAATTATTTATTTGGCAAGTCCTCGTGAAAGACATCTCTATGCATGTGAAGGACAGGAAGGTGATTAGGAACAGTCAGCACAGATTTACAAAACTGCACTTCAGCAGCGTGATTACCTACTATGATGAAACGATCGGCTCTGTGAATCGGGGGGACACTAGAGAATGTCATTTACTTTCAGTTTCTAAAGACTTTTACCAGTGTCACCTAGCAGGTAAGTTACAGTGATCAGCACTGAATGGGTGGTCTATAAGGCAGCTAGACTGGCCGGATTATTAGGGTCAACAGGTTGAAGCCTAATTGCCAGTGATAATTTTTTTAATAACTTGTATACCTTATAGTTTTGATAGTGGAGCTGATAGTGTTAAATATCATCACCTGTGAGCTGGATGACAGGGAGGACTGACCCCTCAGGCAGTGGATGGCACCAGTTGGCAGCAAAGCAGAGGGCTGCCATGGTGACAAGGTGGGAGAAGGGGCCCACAGGAAAACCCGGAAGGTTCAACAAGGACAAAAGGAAACTTCTGCACCTGGGACAAAATAACCCCAGGCAGCAGTACAGGCTGGGGACTGACAGCCTAGAAAGTGGCTTTGCAGTGGAGACGACTTGCTATGTTGTAAATAAAGTAAGTGCCTCTTCCATCTACTATCAATAAAGCAGGCCTACTTCACACACCAGCTTCAACTTTTCATTCAATTTCCCAGCCTAAAAATAAGTTGCAGTAATCTGATAAGATGTCAGAAGGAAAATGAATATCAGAAAGATAATCTGTCATAACACAGAACAGAAGCAACTGGAGCAATATATTTCATAGGTTTTCTTCCTCTCAAATTCTGAGGCTGGTCATCTGAACTAGTCAGAAAAGGGGACCAAAAAAAACCCCACCACACACAGCCCCCCAAAAAAACCCAACAACAACAAAAAAATCTGATGACCCATGACAACCAGAGAGATAATGAAAAAGATGTGAATGAAACATTTATCAGGTGTCAAATGGTGGACATGTCAGATACTTGTTTGAAAATAGGATCTTATCCTACTTTATTCTGTTAACACCATCATTTTTATAACTTATCATTTCTATTAGACAGTGTATACCTGTCTTTTACTTTTCATCTGAGAATGTTTAATCAACTTCCTTATTTAGGGAAAAGAAACTGAGCTGACTGGTTTGCAGCTCGTAAGCTCTACTAGGTTTCAGTAGAAGTTTTATACAAATTTATAACTATATTGCACTGAATATTGCATGCTAGACAGATTAAGTTCATGTTCTGTAAGTTTTCCAAAAAGTAGAACTAGCATCAAAGTAAAAAGTGCACAGCTTCCTGTTAACTTTGTAGTAAGTTTGCATTTTCAAACACAGTGCATAATCATAAGTGAAAAAAACAGAGTCAGCCAGAATTATTTTTGTAAAACAACAAATTATACACAGAATTTCCACTGTAAAGGGTGGAAGGAAAAATAAGAAAAAAATTACAGGCTCTCCTTATTTCGGAAAAAAGTACAGTATAAGACTTAGAATTTAGCTGTACAAGATTTTAAGATATCTATACTTGTCTTTATGAAATGCATCTTAACATGAAAAGAGAACAGATCAAGAAACTTGACTTGGAAGTGCTGGGAAATCACGAATAAAACAAAGGACCAAAATGCCAAATATAGGTTCTCAGTTCTTGCAATGAAAAAAAAATGTTTAAGTGCTCCCCACTATAAGTACCTGTGCTTTCCAACTGTTTACAAGCCTAGCGATTTGAGTCTTGGACACTATCTACATTTGAATAAGTTCATCTGCCCAAATAAACCCACACATCTCCAATAAAGCAACAGAGCCAAATGAGTTTAGAGTGACTGGGGACTTTGTCTCATACTGACAATCAGAAAAAGACAGGTTTTTTCCTAATTATCTTTGGAGGCATGACCATGCCACCCTTACAAGTACTTTTTCAGAACTGTTCAGTAATGTCATTTGCTCAAGCAGAGACCACAACACCTCAAAGCCTGCTCACACCCCCAGCTGCGCACGAGCTTTGGCCAGCGGGGATGGCAGCTGAGACCTCTCCCACCCTTCCTGACAGCGGCTGGCAGGGCAGGGAGCAGAGTTTGCCCATGGGCTTCGCAGGTGCCGGCAGAGAAGAGCAGAGAAGCGAGGACTGCTGGCTTCCATCAGTCCATCCCTTTCCCTCCCTCTCCCGTGGGCAGTCGCCATGTAGCATTTCATGCCCCGCGTAGCCCAGTGAGGGCACTCTGTGGCATGGTGGTGCAGCTACAGGAGGCAGAGGTGGGAGAAGAGGGGAAGAGCAAGCTGCTTTTGACCAGCACAGCCTGTCTAGTCACACAAGACCCAAAACAATCACCTGAGATACTGGCATTCCCATTTCCAGCTCCCCTCCCACGTGGGGAGGCTGCTCTCTCACTGCCAACCCCCGGTGACCACTAAAAGACATGCCAGGGTCCTCTGCTCTGAGGCTTGAGCCTCTGCACCCCAACTGCCCAGCCTGGCTCAGCAAGGGCAGCAGTCAACCGGGAGCAACCAGCCCTCTTGCAGCTTCAGCTCCCAGGGCTCAAGAGGTAGCCATCTGATCTTTTCTGGAGCACCAGCCACAGAATTTGGACATTTCCTCCTGAGTAAATCCAGCAGGTTTCTTCCCCTTATCATAGAGGCACCGTAGCTTCTCAGTCAGGTGCTCATATTTAACTTACCCAGAGGAAAATCCCATTTTTCCTTTTAGGAACAACAGAAGTCATCTGAAACTTTTAAATGTAAATGCACACCCACACATTAATCACTCTAAAGCAGATGCAGGTCTTGGAAACCTTCAGTACAACTCGTAAAGTCAGAAGTTATATGCAGGTGAGGACAGGCTTTTCTAGCACAAAGCTGTCCATCCGGTTGATGGGCAGCACTACCAGCTCTTCTCAGAAGTCCCATACCTTTCAGTCTACCTATATTTCATTTCATATGTATTGGGCTAAGTCACATTATTTTAAGCTTCAATTACTCACGTCAATTCTTATTCACGTAGTCGAACAGTCCTTTTAACAAAAGAAAGGCTTGCAGTCCAGCACACACCGAATATTTATCAATCAGAATCAACACGAGCAAAAGCATGAAAACAGTTGAGGAAGTTGCAATCTCCTCACTATGTGTTGAGAACAGGCGCTAATAGAAAAGCAGCTAGAAACGCTCCCCGAGCACCGCAGTTACGAGTGAGCGCGTAAGGCAGCAGAATGCCAATGCCATCAGGTGCTGCTGCCGCAGAAGTTCCACCCGAGAAACACGCTGCTCAGATCACAGGAGGTCAAGCTTTCACTAGGCGACTCTGTCTTTGGTCGGTGTACCTCCTAGTCCTCAGAGACTCAACTTTTAAGACCCAGGTCGACACAGCCCAAGTCATGTTTACTGTATGACATCTCAGCCGCTCTTGCCCCAGGCCTCTTGATCTCCGTTTGCCTTTCTCACTCAAGGAATCAGATTGAATGCTTTCTCAGTAATGGGACTTCTGAGAGCTTGCTTTCAAACAACTAATAAAATTCAAAACAAGTCTTCCTGATTCGTTTCTTTGGTACAGTATTCCCACTTCAACTCCTGCCAAAGCTCCCCTCCCAAGGCAGGCAAAAGTTTCTTCCAAACTATCTTCCTCCCATATATTAATAAAACATTACTCCCAGGCCTGTACTTGCAGCAGGTTTTCTTTTCACTGACCGCAAGGTAATTGTATACAGATTTCCAGCCAAGCACTGTTGCTAGCTTAATTTTTGTTTTCTCCACCTAGGGAGTTCAAATTCACAGAGGTTATGCCATGCCTACCACATTATAATACACACAGTTTGCTACAATTATTCTGCTAAAACTTAAGTAATATTAGCATATACAATTAGCAAACAATGTGTAATCTGAGAATTTCTTTTTGTCTGGTTCTTTTCACCCCCTAGGTGTTACAATTAATTACACCACTGTTTTTTGTTTTGCAAGTATTATTATAGTTAATGATGATTAGTGTAGATAATTTTGTTAGGTTCCCGTTTTCTAGCTTAGGGGTATCACTTTCATTCTAAAGTGTTGATTGTTTCTTATCTAACTTCAAAAATTAGATTAGATACATTTAAAATGACATTTCTTATATTGTCTAACTATGTAGATTTATATGGTAATTTAAAATCTGATAAGCTATGAGTGGCATAAGATTCTGTAATAAAGCAATCACAGCAGTTGACACTTTGGAGAGAATTAAATTGAGTCTTGCTTCAAAAGAGAGAGACAAAAAGTGTGTACCACTACATGCTGGGGACCAAAGTGCTGGGGGAAACATTTAGGGCTAGAGAATCATTACTTAACTTACATGCAGTGCCCTCATTTTCTCTGCATGACTGGACAGGTGCATCCATTATGTGTTATTTCAGGAGGAAGAATAAAGGAAAGAAATGGTCAAATACCAGGAGCTGCCTAGAATGAGATTGACTCGCTGAGGATTTCTGTGATGGGACTTGGATTACAGGCTTCTCCTAATGCAGTTCTCTTTACGTGCTTTTCCACAGGCACGGATGGAAGAATAATAAGGTAGGAGTGACCCCAATCCAATGGATGCAGTTTCTTCTAGAAGAAATTCAAATTCTCCTCACAGGTGGGGCAAGGCAAAAGAAATCCTTCTGACTTCAGATTTTAAGGCAGCTTCTAAACCAAAATTGGAAACTGAATTATGCATAAGAACTCTGCACAGAAATGCCCTTTTCAACATATATGAAAGGGAAGCAAGAAGTGAAATGGGTGCTTTTAGGGAAGGATGATGTTAGGGGACTGTTGATGTAGATGATGTGGGGACTGTTAGGAGGCACATGATTTTTCGGGATGGGAAGCTGCATGCTGATTTTCTCTTTAAAGGGAGTAACCCTAGTATACGTTCTTAGATGTTAACTCAGGGCTGCCGTGCTGCAGCAGGAAGGTGGTAGGACAGAAGAGGCTAAAAGCACGTCTGTTTGAGCTATAGCTCTTGCACACTGGAAACACAATCTTGGAGCCTCCGAAGACCATAACATGGGCTGCACTAAATAGGCCTGGGCAGTGCAGTGACACCAGGCCATCACCACCCCCAGACACCCTGCCCGGGCACCTTCCTCTCCCAGTGAAGGACACAGACCCCTCTAACTCGGGGCTCCAGAGAAAGCTGGCTCTGATTACAAGCTCTCTTCATGTAATTAGCCATGGCGCAGCCAAAGCACGTCATTAGGAGGGCAGACTGGTGACTGGAGAAGACTACAGTCATAATGTACGACCTTCCTGGAATATGTATTATGAGGAATTCGAAAATCTGCATTGTGATGGCAGAGGGAGTGATGGGCTATGCCTTACATAATTGATCTAGTTTTTAGCAAGACATAAAAAGAAACACAGATACATATGTCAATCCAATGCACATTTAAGAGCAGCTGAGTCTCAGTCTGAAAAGGAGTTGTAATCTACTTGTTTTAGTTATACAATCCATATTTTATGACCAAATTATGATCAAACACTATTACAACCATTGTTCTTGCAGATTTTACATTTAAATGGTAGACACTGCTGTATCATCAGACAGCTGAGCCACAGCACAGGACACATCCCTTTCCTGCCTGCACAGCACAATTAGCTATCTGAAATAAAGAGGATACAAGCCCTGAGTGAAAGTAGGTGGTGGAGATCTTTTGCTCTGGAACAGGATCACCCCGAGTTAGCAAGCAGAGCTCCCACAGGAACCAAGAGTCGAGATTCACCTTTGCTTTTAGAAGATAATGTTATGGCATTCCCCACTCTCCCTTTCTCTCCTAAAGTCCTGTGCATGGCTGGAATAATGGGGAAAAGGACCTGAAAGATGTTGCTGAACTATGGAGGAATCCATGCGCTCTCCATTTGCTTTAAGTGAAATAAAAACTAATTGAGTATCACAAATATGTCAAGAGATAAATTAAAAAAAAAAAAACAAACACCAACAAAAAAGTTTCTTATCTATGTCTGAAAGAGTTTACATGCTTCTGTGCTGCTATCCTCACTTAATCAGAGTTTTGAGGTATGAATGCTGCTTCTTAAAAGCAAGCACTAACACAATGTTTTATCAGAGCAAACACTACCTCTAACAGCTCAGATCTGCCAGTGAGAGACTGATTGGCAAGTTATTTTACTCTTGACTTCTCCTGCACACTGCGTCCTCTTAGGCTGCGCTGTTAGCACAGCTGTGCTTCTGCTCCCCTACACAATCTCCTTGCCTTATTCCCCTCTCCTTCTCTGGCCCCCTCTTGCTCTGCCCCCTCCACGGTCCATCTCTCTCCAGGCAGCCCTGCTGCTCATTGGGGTGAAACAGCCTCCCACCCACCCTCCAAAAACCATACTGGTGACACAAGGCACTGCAACCAGGCAAGAGCTAGCACCAGGCACCTGCCCCCCACCCTAGCCTCTTCCCAAAATACAAAGTAAAAAGTGAGCAAATAAAAGCAATATCCTCCCTCATAGTCCCAAATAGGTTGTGAGCAACCAAAAGATAAAAGATTTCTAGCGGAAACCCCAGAATTAAGAAGTAAATGCTACCCAGAAAGGGATAAACCTCAACTCTTAAATCACTTAATGCCTTCCCTGAAGTCACAGATCTACCGTGGACTGGGGAAGTCAAATCTAGACTGCTCCAAGGGATGACGGCAAGGAGGGGCACTACAGGCAGGACTCAACTTCCTATCATGCCCTTTCATCTTTAGCAATCCTTGTTTCTCATCTGACACATCTCTGCTATAGACCGCACTGCCTTTAATACCAGAGATTCAAACAGGATTTTTCAGTGTCAAACCCACAGCGATGAAGAGTTCTAACCATTTCTGGGAAATCTTTTTCTATTCCACTCCCCCCCCCCCAACCCCCCATTCCA
>NW_009623616.1:60156-115256 GCF_000690535.1 Cariama cristata
CCCCCCCAGCTCTCTTTACAGTATCACTTAAACAAAGCTGCATAAATCCAATATAAATCAGCTGGTTTACTGTAATTCAGGCTTGGAACTCTTTAACATTATTGTGCTTTCATATTGCTCTGACTCAGCCAAGCAGCAAGTAGTATCTGCTAACAAAATGGCTTTTTTGTGGGGTGCTCATAGAATATCTCTGGATAACCAAGAGCAAAAACAGTTGCATCACTTCTTTTGGCAAACAATCAGCTAGGCAAGATACTCAGACTAACCAAGCAACATATACTAACACCACATGCTCAAGAGTATTCATAATCATGCAAATATCTTTGGCCCATTGACTGAGTTTCCGCAAGCGAACAATTAGTTTCTCCTCTATAAATTTTAATAAGCATAGGGCGAACCATCTATGCTGTAGCTGTTAGCTTTCTCCTCATCTCATTACTACAGAAAAATCCATTTGGCATTTGTCAGCTTTCTCTGTCTATCTTCAGAAGAAAATTGTTCTCGGTATTCAGCAGCTTCCTTTTTTAATACATTGTCATAAACAAAAGCATGTATTCATTGCTCCTCAGATTTCTCCATAGCACTTGAGAAGAGAAAGTTTTGCTTGGCAGTTCTCATACTTCAGGATATTTTTCATAAGCAAATCACTCGCCATTCATCAGCTTTATGTGGATCTACTAAAAAAAGGAAGCGTTTGCTCCACTTTTCATCAACGCACAGATGCAACCTCATTATAGGTCCAAGGATGAGCAACTCTAGATGAATAAACTCATAACCAATTAGCATTACGGGGAGATCTTCTGTACTTCGAAAATACAATTTGTGCAAGTAGCTAGGGAAAACTTCCCTGTGGTTATTAATTAGAGTAGGTAATTAAGACTATTAATCTTACCGACTTTTTTCCTACTAATTCACAGCAATTTATTTGGGAATAAATAACTATGATCTTTTGGACAATTCTTCTTCCAACCTTGAACAAGAAGTTCCTTTTCAGAAGAATAGTTAAGCATCGAAAAGTGCGTTCTCTATAGCCAGTACAAACCACGAGTAGCAGAGGGAAACAAAGCCCGATTCAAGCATCGGAACCAAAGACAACTGAAGTAATTTAAATTGCACCTGCAGCAGGTCAGTAGGCATCTCTTCACTGCCCTCACATACACACTTGTCCACTCAGCTGATCCCAGGACAGGCAAAAAATGGCAGGTAAGGAGGCAGAAAGAGGAATTCCCTAATTTTGTTGAGGTGGAGAGGAATCTGATGCATAAATATACTATACTACACCTTTAGGTCTGCAACTGCTGCACTGGCATGAGGTTCCTGGTATTATGACAGTGATTGCCACAGAGCCTGCTGCCAGTTTTCCAAAAGGCTCACCACTGGCTTGTTTCATATATCTAAAGAACTATTGCAACAGCTAAAAGCAAAATTCTTTTTGCCATCTGCATTTAGCAAAGATTTTGCATCTGATTCATGATTTTTTTTCATACGAGCCTTGTACCTCTGTAATGTTTAGCACCTTTCAGAAGCACACAAAGCACTATCTGTCACAGCCAGCTGTTTCCTTCCTACACCTTCCCAAGAGAGCCCTGAATGGGGATTTTATTAGCTGGCTCAAAATGGAATAGGCCAGGTGTGGAGAGAATATGACAGCAGACAGTCACTAATTTAGAGAAACAAACAAACAAAAAATTCTGTGATAATGCAGACTTCTGAAGAGAAGTTTATTGCTGCTGCTGTAAAGGCAGGAGGGGTGGCATGAGGAGACATGTAAGCTGTGGCTCCATCATTTACTAAAAAAGAACCAGGAAATAAGCTTAGGCACTGGACTCTGATCATCCAAGGCTGGCTATTTCCTAGTTGTTTTGACTATTTCAACTACACCTCACCATCACAGTGCCCAAGTCCATCTAGAGACATAGCTCTCTCCAAAGGAGGTATAGATGAGACTTCACAGGATCTGGATTCTTTTCTTTACACAATTATTTATTACCAACCTGGAAGGTTCATGACAAAGGAAAACCACTCTTCTAGGCAGCTACGAAATCTTTGACATGATGTTAGTGGTTTCAAGCTGAGAAAACCACACAAACTATTTCATAATAAAGCAGTCTTGGAGACCCAGAGGAATCCCAGGTTCAAGGACAATTTAAGTGCAGATTTGGCCAATCTGCTCATGTAGTCTGGACATGAACTGGTGGATACTATGCAGCCTTGGGGTGAGGGACTAGTCCCTCACATTCAGCGCTGTAGCATGTACACTCGTATGCCATCAGGGTGGATGATGATTACTCCCCTGTAGATATGCTTGGTGCTTTACAGACACATATTAAGCCTGAGCTCCATCTCTAAGGGCTTACACTCTGAAAAGCATTTGAAGTTTTGAAATAGAATCCAAGTAACCCTGAGGCTATTTAGTTTTCCTTTCAAGGTGTTGTGAATTTATAGTTAGGCCCCTTCTTAAAAGACCATTTTTGACCCAATGGCCCATGATGCCTTCTTCAAAGCAAGCTACACTCTATCAGTTAACTTCTGTTTAGTTCACAGATCATTGATACAATGGAATTTAACAGGTGCTCAGGAGCTATTATAGTCTTTCATGTCAATCTGGTTGTCAAGGGTGCACAACAAATGTCAAAAATCTTCAAGAATAATTTTAATTGATATTTACTGACCATGCACAAGAAGTAAGCCTTTATGCCCTAGCTTTTTCTCCAAAAGGTAAAGCCAAACTACCTTACAACCTGGGGATTAGAGCTGCCAGAACAAATTGGTCAACACAGTAAACATCAGATATATTCTTAAGCCGTAGGAGCTTAACAGCACGTTTACTCAATAAATCCCTGCTCTTCATTTCACTCCTATAAAATAAAACTAGTTAAACTTCAAAAAGAAGTAAAAAAAGGGAATACTTTTTATTAAGACTTCACATCTGTTTTACTGTAGATCTGTTTTTTACAATTAGCACTTAAAATGCTATCCTCAATGTCCTGAATGTATGAAGCCTCAAGAACTGAAAAAAGTTGGGTTATGTAGAGGAACAATCTCTACAGAAAAAAAAATAGCTTGTGAGGTCAGGTGAGGTCAGATATATCATTCAAATCATGAAATATAAATACCTACATAAAGTAATTACTGGGAGAGAGAAAATCCGTACAAGTCAAATGAAAATAAAAAGTCATCCTTGAAGATCTCAAATTGCAGCCCTGAAATTCAGCCCTCAGAAATCACCTAAAGTTGCAGGCCTCTGTATTACATAAAGATCATACTTTTTAAACTGCCCAAGCTCTAATTTTGTACATGAATTAAAATACAGACAAAGCAACAACTCCTTTGGAGGATGCCCCTTGCCAAGCAACTGAGCAAGCTCCTCTGCTCCAAAGTAAACAGCCACAGTCCCGTATGCCCAGGCTGCCTGTGCCCCTTTTCTCTCTGCAGATAGAAAGCTCTCCATCCATTCTCTGCCATGGTTTTGCAGGTCCATCTTGGCACCACCTGGGGTAACGGCAGGTCACCCAGGCTCCACACGCCACTTGTGGGTAGAAAATATGCACTGCAGGTGCTAGGCAGACTGGAGAGAACCATAAGGACGGGTCGTTGTGAAAAAGGTGAGGGAGTGACATAGTCCCAAGAAACTAACTGGCAAACACCCGCCTGGACTGAAGACACTTCATGCAAGGACACACATGTGATGGGAAAAACAGAGCCTGCAAGTTCCTGCTCAACACTGGGAGGTCAGTGGCAGTTAAAGTGCAAAGAGAAGGGCTGGAACATGAAAACATGAGACAACAGCCATCTTCCTCTTTTGGAATGGGCCACACTCAGTTTTGTCTATGTTGGTAAGAATTCTTAAGAAAAAAATAAAGTAGTCATCTCCATTTTCTTTACTAAAAAAGGGGGGAAGGAGGGAGGGGGAGACATGCACCAGATTAGTGGCTAAAAAAAACATACAACGCCTTCCTGCCAAAAAAAAAAAAAAACAACAAAAAAAATCCTGCCGCTTCTCTAAAGAGTGTCCTAATCACTAGGCTCTTGGCTAGGAGTTTGCTGAACCCGAGACACCAGTTGCAATACAATACTTGGAGTCAAGGAGGAAAAATTACAAATAAACAGTATTCTGTCCTGTAATGCTCTTAAGGGATGAGCTTACATGCATGTACCTGCATGGGTAAGCCCATCTGTACTCTGTAGTGGAGGGAGAGGAAGTCACAGGTAATTTGTATTTCAGTGTTTCTCAAAAGAGTTCTCTACATCATATAATACACATCAAATGGCAAACAGCCACTGACCAGAAACCTAGGTCTTTCCATTTCCAGGAAAGGCTTTCCTATGGAGTGACAGGACTTTTCTTTTTCCTGTACCAATGAATTTTGGAGATGTGTGGAAAGGAATTAGAAAGGAAGAGTTGCCACTAAATAAGCAGCAATCAGGTCAAGGGTAGGCATACATTTCAATTCCCTCAGACAGAGGACGACAATACATACTAAGTTACTAGGTAGCAGGGAGTGATACCATCCACCTCCTCCACACTTCTTCCAGTAGATGCCTGTTAAAGCAAGAGCAGTCTTAGTCAAGAGCTGTAAACCAAAACTTTTCAGAAGTGGGACTTAGTGGTTTGCATACAAATCATCATGTTTGCTCCCTCAGGTGTGCATGTGGCACAGAAGGGCTGGGACATAAAGGCTAATCACATTCTGAGGTTTCCATTTGCCAGTAAAAGCTCGACACATGTCCAGCATGCCAACTAAGTGGCTCTAAGATGCAGAGCTGACTCTGTGCAGCCTACTTGGAAGAAGGCAACCCTGCCCATTCAGCTCTCTGGGCAACCACCACAGGGCTCTAGACTATAAATTCAGAGCTGAGGAGAGAATAATATGCTTAATTTTCAGGTATTTATTTTTCAGTTATTTGAGTTAGCGCTCAGTTTCTTTGTGGAAAAAAAAACATTGGAAATTCAAGTCATTGTTGGGAGATAGCACCCCTTGCAGAGAAAGTGAAGATTAATGAGGTAGCTAGGCCAATTTATTAGGAGGAAACTGCAAGCTCAGTCAGCATTGCCAAGAGAAGAACCTAGTCTCAGAAGAATGAAATGAATTTGAGGCAAAAGAAGAGAAAGGAAAGAGGAAAATTTACAGATTAGAAAGGCCAGATCCAGGAAGGCATTATACACTCTTGATACAAAAGAGTAACTGATAAATTTGAACACAAAATAAATTTTTCAGTGTTTTTCTAGTTTCAAAGTCTAAGTGGGCTATCCCTCTCATTCAGGGGCAAAACTGAGATGAAGTATCTAAACAGCCGTTTAGGACTAGGAAAGAACCCCAACCCATATTAAAGCATGTCACTTAATAAAAAAAATACTAACTGTTAAAAAAATCTGTGGGTTTCTATAAAAAGTTTCCAAAGTGTTTGTTCAAGTAGTTAGATTGCCATGAATGCATTACAAAAATGTTATCTATATTAACTGACCTGTTCTCTTTTCCAAGGTCAAAAAAAATGGGAAGTTTTACATGTAAACTTTTTTCCTTTGCTGTCCTGTTGCATCTCTTTATCTAAGAGGCAAAAGAACATGCCTGCTTAAAAACTTTCAACTGCTCTTCAAGCTTATTCCTGTATAGAGAAGTTTCACCCATATCTAAAATGTCTAGGCTCAAAAATAGAGAATCTTTTGAAACATAGAAATGAAAGAAAGTAGACTGATTGTTTCAGTATCAAATCACAAGGAGACATTAATAAGGAATAACAGCTGAAAACTGAGTAAAAACACAGTATTTGCATGCCTGTGCACAGGTGGATTGAAGCACCAAGTATCAGGTAGCTATGAGACCAGACTAATCGGTAAGACATGTTAACAGAAACCACTGTAAGAAAGCTGCAAAATGCCCTCTGTTTTCAACTCTATGGAGTTTGGGTCTTCAAAAGAAGCTGGACTCCCACTTTTTGGCTTAATAATTCTTTTCAGAGATGAACTTTTCATCCCTGCAAAATGAACAGGATGCTTTCATTGTCCCAGATTTGCATCCCATTTTCCCTAAAGGAGCAACTGTCTGGGAGGAATCCAGGGCTTTCGCGCCAGCCCTTTGTTCCACCCTAGCCACTGCGCTCAGCAAGCAGGAAACAGCCTTGATTAAGTTATTTGTATTCCTTAGAGGTTTCCTACTGCCTGGGCTCACTCTGCAGTCCTCTAACCCCGATCAGGAACAGCTGAACAACTGAAAATAGTTCTGGCTGTTATATGCCATTAAGATATAATGATTGTCTTACAAGCACAAGACCAGCAACACACATTTAACTTGAGCAGCAAAGCTTTGGCCTCACTTTTGATTACACCAGTCTACCAGAAGCAGCTGAGTGGGTTTCCAGAGCGAGCTCTGATGCACAGACAGAAATCCTCAGCAGGACACCAAGTCCTAAACTCTCCCAGTTTGCACATGTCTGCTGCTCCCTTTTAACACTCTCTCGGCTTTCAGAGATGCCTACCAACTGAAAATATCTCATGAGGGTTTTATAGCGTGAATCAGTACCCAAACGTATAAAAATTGCGCTGGAGGAGACAAGGCAGCAGCAAGAATAAGTTTCTCCCTGAACAAATGGAGAGAGGGCTAGACATTACATACTACAAAGATATGACGAGATGAAGCTTCTACACAGCTGCCTAGGACCGACTGCAGCTTGTAAAGCTGACTTTCCAGAACTCCAGCCCTCTTTCATAAGGATTCCCCGTCCAGTTAAATCAGGTTAGGAATATTTCCAAGGTCACTTATGCTACTTCTATTTTCTGCGTGGTCGTGGTTAACAAGGCTGAGAATCATTGTAAACACAAGTAAGAGTAATTGAGGAAGAGGCTTTTTAAATAAGGAAGAAAAGAACAGCTCAGTGCTCTGATACAAGAATATGATAAAAATGTAGTATTCTCTCTATCTTGTTACTTAATTTACAGGCCCACTCTGAGAAAATTTAAGTTTAATCAGCAAAACAAGCAAATATAGTAATTCAATGAAGTGGATGAGTAAGAGCGTGGCACTTTTATGCAGTTTGGAGTTTAACTATATATAGTAATTTATATATAAGAAAATTCAAATCTAAAGTTATTTCCAAAATGCCTTTACTTTTTTCTTTATTCCTTTTCTTTTAAAGGGAGAAAATAGTGAACAAATATTATTTAAAATCCAAATACATTGAGGGCAATAGCTAATTCTGTAACTAATTAAAGGAAACTCTGGGGCAGAGAGTAGGGTTTAGAAACTGCTAATCATGAAAAATACATTGTTAGGTTTCCCTGCAATACTTTTCAAAAGAATTTTCACATATGTCATTAGGCTCATTATTTCTTAGACAATACAGATATTATCATCAGGATAATACCACTATTCATACATCTTCCTTTTTCCTGTCTATTCCTTCTCTAAACTTTCTATCCTCTTCAAAGCAGAGTTCTCATACTTAAAAAAAATCCTTGTCTCTTGTCAGCAAAGCACATTCTCTTTCTTCAAATCCCTCCATATAACCTACATTTCACTAAGATTGACAGTAGTGCTCTAAATGCTGTCAGTATCCCACCGTATCTTACAATTTTATTCTTATCCTGTGTATCATATTCTTCTAAAATCAGATTCTAAATTGCTTGGGGCTTAAAGTTGCCTCTCTGCTTTCCTCTATCTTGACTCCTTCAAAGAGCCAAGCGCTTCCCACCTTGACTGGTTAATTTGTGGGAGCTATGGGACCACTTTATGGCAGCTAGAAGAACAGCTGAGGTTACTCTACCCATGAACTAGGAATCAGCTGAGCACATAATATGCCCACTCCATGTTTTCCACTCCAATGGACTACATCACTGGCACAGGACTGGTTACATGGCATTTGGAAAATAGATCAAGGTCAGCTTGTGTTATTCATTTTCAGAAAGCTATCTTGACAGACTTGTCAATCTGCTTTAATTTACTTCCATTTTTGTAAGCTAACATTTAAAAAAATCCAGTGACTTTTAATTATGAGTCTCACATATATGATAATGTCCTTAAAATTATACAATAAATTGAAAAGTAAAAATCATAAAGTCCCAACAGCAAAGGAACTAAGCATGGCAAGTGAACTGAAACTGAGGAAAACAAGATGCTCTGTGATAAATGTGGGGTGCATA
This sequence comes from Cariama cristata, assembly GCF_000690535.1. Taxonomy (NCBI): domain Eukaryota; kingdom Metazoa; phylum Chordata; class Aves; order Cariamiformes; family Cariamidae; genus Cariama; species Cariama cristata. The sequence continues at coordinate 68,294 of NW_009623616.1, forward strand.
TTAACTTTACAGCAGCAGAGTATGGCAAAGACTACGTATTCAAGACTCTACACATAAAATGGATGTCTTCAGACAAAAAAAGACAAAATTAAATCTTGATGTTCAATGCAATAAAATGTTAGGTTTTTTAATAAATAAAGAAAAACCTGTCTTTGGTGCTAATTATATGAAGTTAATAGAACTTCTCCCTGCCAAAATATTAAACCCAACTCACCCCAGGAGTCCTGACTATCTGAAACATACATTTTTCTCTACTGCTTTTGAAGTATCAGTATATACTAGTAAGCCTTTTAATTGACATTTTTTAAAAAATATAGAGAGTCTTCATAAACATAAAATGAGCCAATTTAAAACCTTGACGGCCTTTGCACTGAAGTGCTGATGAGATAAAAAGCATATCTGAAATACAGAAAGCATAGGTTTTTAGAGAAGGGACCTCTAAGAAACTATTCAAATAATTTTTGCTTAGCGATTTCGTATTTCAAGGACAGAAAAGCCATTTTACACTGGCTTATTGTTTCCATAAGCCAGGTACCACGAGGGCCTCGGTCTGCTTTTGTAGCAAAATAGCCACATTCAGCTGAGGCACAGGAGCAAGGAAAAGCAGCTTTTAATCGCACTGCAGTGTTCTCGTCATTACAACACGGAGTACATTCAGGCTTGTTGTAAGTGGCAGTAGCCATGTGGCTCCTACCATATCCTGATGGAAGAACCACAGAGCTCTACGGTGCATGACTGAGGCTCCTTTTCCTCTGCTCTGCTCTTAATGGAGTGCCTCCTGCAGGGACTTGGGGGGGAAGGGAACTGAAGCCCTCACATCAGCACTGCTGGGAGTTGGTCTCTCACCCTGGAAGGACCTCAGGCCAGAGAGCTATGAGCATTGCATGACACTGAGGTGGCACAAGTAGATTGTGAACCAACATCTGGTTTATAGTTTTCATAAACTGGAATTCAGAAGAAAGCATCCATTGTTTGGCAAAAGAAAAATACACACATAAGTACCTATTAAAAACTAACAGCCATCTTTTCTTTCAATTAAAAGACAGAGGCAATTTAAAAAAAGAAAACAAGAGATATAATTGGGACACGCCGTCTGACGAGTAGCTGGAATGCTGTGCATAGCAGCGAGGATGGCCGTCTCAAAGCAACTAGGCAGCACAAAGCATCAGCAGCCCATTGCCAGACAAGAACATATACACCCCAATCTCCAGCTCTGTTCAGCTCATACTCTGCCTCACAGAAGAGATTTAAAGCCTCAGCCCTCAAGAACTGCAAGCTCTGAATCCCAAATCTATCCACAGCCACACTCTAACAAAGATAATCTGCCCTGTTGTTGCTGAGCATGCACCAGTAAACCTCAAGTGCAAAAACACTGGGATATCTTGGACGCTGGTCCAAAAATATGAACTTGTTATCATTTTTCAACAGAACCCAACACCTGTAAGGAACACTTTAAGAAGTGTCTAAAACATGGATCAATATTTGAAGCTTGATATACGCTTGGGATTAGCTTGCTTTCTTGTACTTGTCTGCCCTTTTTAATCACGTACTCTGAGCAAAGCTTCATTTCTACAACATGGAGGCTTCAGCTCCCCTCTGTATTGGGGAGTTATGAATCTGCAAAGCAATTTTAATAGAAATACTGTAGTGTGGCATAGAGGTAAGAAAAAAAAAAGCTAATCAAGACACTACATCAGAAATTAAAAGCTACTGATCCTAAAAGAGAAAGCGAGTCAATAAAGTTATGGTTTAACATTCTCTTTGATCTGTGTATGACTTCGCCATTTAATTTGCTTAAGCTTGAAAAAGGTGGACAAGGAAGAGAAGGTTTTATGAGAGAAATAGTTTCACAGCAATCCAACTTCATTTGAGACTTCTGAAAAAGCATTAACTTATATACTATAAATCTGTCTCTCTTAGACTTTTCCCCTCACAGTTTAACACAAAGTGAAAAAAGATGTTTTATTTTTATATAGCCCTTGAAGTGCTTAGATCATCATGTAATACAGAACATGCATCTCAGTAAAGGTGAGAACCTTTTGAATAGATTACCAATTAAAACCTTACAACCGCACAATTTACACTTAAAATTAGCTCTGTATTTATGACTTTTGAAACAAACAGATAATGAATGTGAGATGGACTGATAAGGAGCAACAGTAACGCGGACTCCTTGAGACATACTGCAAATATTGTATAATAGATCTGCATAGCACACGATGCTGTCCAGAGGGTTTCTCAATGCCATATCAAGAAAAAGAACAGACAGTAGTGTCACAAATAGCCTGCTGGTCAGAGGGTTTGGATGTCTGCCTGCAAAGGCATTGGGGTGACCTCATTTTATTGCTGGCGCTCAGGCCTGTGCCACACATCTTCGGGACTGATAGATGGATTTAAGACCGAGACCAAGGTTGCTCCAGCTTCTCTAGCACGCCACTCTTGCACACAGACCCTGGCAACAATGATCTTCACTGCTTCGCCACTCACCCTGAGCACTGGTCAGCACCACGAACAAGGTTGGTTTTCTGCCCTAGAGACTGAGAAGTCACCATGGGCAGTGCTCGTGCTTTCTCCTGACTGGTTTCCTTCAGTTTGGCTGACACATTCCTCTAGGTAGGTGGGATAAATGAGGCGTAACATAGGAATGGGTCACCACACCGTTGTGGGGCGGTCCGCTCTGACACCGTTCCAGCATCGTGTGCCAACTGCCCCCAGCACACTGCAGAAGCAACAACTATCTCTGCAGCTGGGGTGCTTTGCTCTCTTTTACTATGCATCTTTACAGAGGAAATCACTAACCCTATCTTCTCAACTGTTTCTTCAAATATCCTTTCTATAGCCTAATGCCGGGACAAATGTTACTATGAGCGTTAGGGAGGATAATTTGATCCCCACAGCCCCTTGATCCCTTTTCCTCCTTCAGCCTTCCACATAAAGAGTGCATCATGAGGTGTATTGTGTGCAGTTTTTTCAGAGGAGCCAGTAAAAGCCAGTCCCATGGTCACATTAAAGGTCCCAGGGTACCTCTTGTTAGAAGAGAATAAGGGTTTTTTTGTGCTTTCTTCAGCCAAGTGCTCTCCTCCCAGGGCAATCTACTAAGTACCTGCCAGCTGTCATCCTTCTAGCAGAGGGAGCTGAATGCTTTTTTGTAATGAAGGCCACTATATACATCTAAGCTATTAATTCAAAGACAAACAGGCATTTCTTTGATGGAAAGAAGTGAGTCTGTGAGGTAGAAATGGGTTAATAAATGTGAAAATGAATCTTCTAAGGATAATGTGCCAGTGTCAAGTAGCAAAACAGCTGAAGCACAGTTCTGACACCTCCTCAGGACACAAGATATTCTCATAAAATCTGGGCAGGGGAGAAACATTTGATGTCTGGCCCCACCATTTATATTTTTAGAAGGCTACACAACAATACTCTGACACCCCCTGAGGTATCTAATGGTTCAACAGTCCTGTACAGCTAGGTTCTGCCTCCTTTCTAAGGCACACAAATCCATAAACCTTCACTGACCTGTAGTGTCAGTATGTTCCTGCCTGCAGCCCTTTTTTTCTGCTGTGTTAGAAAGCCTGATGAGACTGCTTATTGAATTTCTTCCTTTCAACATCAAAGATACTAGCCACGCTCTCCAATTATTTAATAGATTCTGCTACAGTGGAGATCACTGATTCATTTTCACTAGAGATATCCAGTCATTGTAAAGAGCAATTATATGTAATAACAGCCTAGCACTTCTCAAATGTTCTTTTATCAAACATACAGTCCGGTGATTACCAAGATAGGTAATGATCTGATATTGACAATAAAACTTAATGTCTTTGGTGTTAGTTTTACCAAAATATCACTGGCTTTGCTCTGAAAACCCTGGCACTCAAAATGCAGCAGGAGTGTTTCGGCCGCCTTTTGCTTTAACTATTATATTTATTTCATGGTCATCCTTTTTAAGCCTCACAGAAAGGTATCTCTGATTCAGTTTTTTTGCTGCTTGGCAGTGCTGTCTGAAGGAATGACACAGGGAGATGGGAGATGCTGACTTCTGAAGCCAGCTCTGTCACCGGGCAGCCTCGAGCAAAACATTTTGTCTCAGTCTTCCCATCTGTAAAACTTTCCTACTTAACTGCATATAGGGGCTGAAGATCAATTTGTTAATAGCTGTGCATTAGCACCATGCACAGCCCTTTGAACATATAATGTGTCCTAAAAATACTAACCCTCTTTGCCCTTATTCACAGATTACTTTCTAGATCTACAGATTAAAGTATTCTTTTTCTAAAACTTTCCCTCATAGCCACTTACTGAGCCCTGTCTCTCAATAGCTCTGAGGAGGTAAGTCCTCTACTTGAAGCAAAAACTTTTCCTAACCCTTTTTTGCAACTATGATAAAACTAGAAGCAAAATTAGAACAGTGAGGTTCACAGGGCTTGCTTGACCTTGAAGCATAAGTTGTGAAGAGCAAAATTAGAGCACCCACCTTCTCCAGACTGGTTTTGAATCTAACCAGCTGACAAAGGCTGCAGTGGTGAAGATAATCAGAGTCATGCATAGGTTTTATATCCCCATCAATAGAAGGCAGGGGTATGTGTACAAGTTCCCTGCTCTAGAAAGCTATTATATCCCACAGGCAGTTTTCAGGCAGTTCAAATAATCCTTGTTTTAGTTAGACAACATGGTCCCCTATCTTTTACACACCGTCCTTTCTCATCTGTAGGGCTACACTAGATACAAGTTTCCCTTGACATGTTCTCTTCTCCTGCCCTAAAAATCAGATCCAGTCAGACTGTGGCCATTTGTCTGCTGTGTAGGACACCAGCACAGCTCCTGCTAGAACAGGAATTGCAGCCATGGCAGATCCTGCCCACAGCAGGTGCACTGGTGAATCGTAGGGGCCACACACCGTAAGGATGACATGCTTGTGCATGAAATAAATTTACATAGGGCACTTCAATTGCCTAGAGCATGTACCTTTCATTCCCTGGATCTGGGAACTGCTGGACATCTCTCTTCAGGATTTCCCAGGCAGAAGTCTTAAGGAGTCAAGCTGCCTGGAAGGCATGAAGTACATGCAAGTGCACATGTTAGCAGAGAATAAAGAGCAAAATCTCTCCTGGGAAGAGGCCGGGTGGGTGCATTTATTCTGCCACATTAGTTCAGATCTTGCACTCAAACCAGAGCCCCACACAGCCTGCATGCTGAGTTATCATCTGGCTTGAAGGCTGAAGCAATTTCAGTCTTTCGCTAAGCCAGGTGACCTGGGCATAGCGGGGGGTGTGGGGGGTGCCTGACTCACACTACTCCGCCTCTAATGGCATCAAGGCTATAGTGGGGGAATTCAAGAACACAATATGGCTCTACAATCTTCGTACAAAATTCAGTCCCACAGACCAAGGAGACTATAGGTTTGACCACGAGAGACCAGTCCCTGTGGGGGGGGACACTGCATGGGGCCATGGCCAGGGCCTCTGGGAGTTCAGGGACTCCGTAGTGCTGCCAGACGCAGCACCCTGAGCTGCCGTTTCGGCTCTGTCACCCTCAGCTTCGGCAAAGTAACTGGCCCAATTTACCTATTACTATCAACTGCTTCAGCTCTGCCTTTTAATTGGAATTCATATCCTGCAAAAGCTAGAGCCTGCAGCTAACAGATACAGCAAATTATTCAGCATTAACCAGTATAATCTGCACTGGTTTTCATGGTGCCTCTTTCCCACTCCTCCCCAGTCACGCACAAGCTCTCTCTGTGGGCACAGTGGAGCAGCCACAGCAGCTGCCAGGGCAGCTGGGGGTGGGAAGGAATTTTGTTTGTCCACATGGTCTCTCTACTTCATATTCTAACTCCACATCCATTTTTTTTCCACGCCAGGCATCTGTGAGGCTTTGTTAATACACCACCTGAAATCTATTTTCATCTAGCATTCAAAACATGACTGTAAATGGTTTATTGTTGCCATACTTTCAGATTACTTTAACTTTAGGAGCACTGCCTTTCTCCTCTTCATTTTTCCTGGCAATACACACTGCTTCTCTTCCCTGTGAGGTGAAAGATGTATAGACTGCTAGTTGTCAGTGCTTGCAAGTAGCCATTTAAAAGCAGATATTTTTTGTCAGCATTTTTATTTGTGAAGCTTCTATGACAGATTTGGAAATTGAAGCCCTTGATTTATCTCCAGGCTGAAAACGAGACAGAGGCAAGGACACTGTGAGCCTTAGGGATGAAATTACAAACATGTCATTACCTCCTTTAATCTGCTCTTGTTTCTGTGAAACTGCTCCAGACAACCCCAAAAAATCCATGTGTTTTACAACAAAAAAATTTCTCTTTTCAAGCTATTTTCCACCCATATTATTTGAGGTCACTCACTGTTCGCTTGTGTAAAAACAAAGGCTAGCAAATATACTGCTTTTTAACATGTGTAGGGAGCTAAGCCCACAGATCTGACCAACATACAAAACAGTCATGTCTAAAATCACACACACCCCCTCCTATTTTCTTTTCTTTTTATTAAATCTTGTTTGGCGCTCAGGAGAAAATGGTTTGATAGCGAGTCACACTAGCACTCAGTTCAGGCCACATTTGGCATAACATAACATCACATCTGGCACACTGAAACCATGACTGACAGGCTCTGATCAAGATTTGTGTGATGGGAGTAGCAAGGGTTATTGCAAAGCAGAAGTGAGAGGCATCGGAGGAGCTATAGTGAGAAAGTGGCAAAAAGCCCAACTCCCCTTTGCCTGCTCAAGCATTTCTATTAGCTCTTATTTTTCTACTGCACTATAATCCTACATAGAAATTAGAAGAATGACTACACATGTTAGTTTATGATGTTACTCATATGACATCATCCATGGATGACTGAAAAGGCTCTACTATGATGAGAAAGGCTTGAATAGGGGTGCAAACGGTTGTATAAATTAAAGCCCCTTTCCTGAGCCAGTCCCTCAGTTGATGCTGGCACTGGTGATAACTCCTAAGCCAGCAGTGCCAAGTGGAAAATTGCAGCTGCCCAGGCTGGGCGTATAAAACTCCCTTCTCGGCAGACCGGTGCGTTCCCTGCGTGGGAAATACTCTGGTCATCCTTAAGTTATTCACCACCAAGACGGTCCATCTGATGCCAAAAGAAGGGATGGCCTTGTGTTTTGTACATTTTGCTGAGGTGGAGAACCAGTGAGAGATCTCATTTTACCTCAAAAATAGACAGAAAACAGCAGCAATGGTGCCTTCACAACTTACATAGGTCTAAATGAGTAAAGAAGTCACCTGCTGAGGAAGAGATCTCATTTTGCTTCAGATTTGGGAGAAGGCCACTCCGCTTGGGGTAATTCAAGCCCACACCTTCCAGCACCTGTGCAGTTACCACACAGCTAAACCAAAAGCAGTGCAGGGAAGAGGGAGGAGGAGGAGGAGTGTGTTTTTCATCTCCTTTGTCAGGTGATTTGACCTTGCAGAAGAATGGGTTAGGTCCCTAGCTGCTAACCTCAAAAGTTATTCTCATCATCATTGACCCAGTAACGTTGTAATCTTATTCTTCCAAGAATTGGCAGTGGTGACAAACAAACCCTCAAGCAAATGTGGGTGTCTCTGCAGCCATGTCACTTTACAGGAGAACACTCATACCAGAACTGAAAACGCTGACACTGGGGACCATACAACCCCATTACCCTTCCTGATAAACCTGCCGTTTGACCTGATTTCTGGAAGAGGTTCAGGTAAAAGGTTCCAGTACTGAGCCCAAATGAATTGCTGATTTATTATGCACTCAGCTAATTTGGTAAAGCTCCAGAAAAGGGTGGAAGTTCACACATAGCCCTTTCGTAAGCATCTCCTGCTGTCTAACTCTCCACATAGATTTTAAATGCATCTGTTTTCAGTGGGCTAAGGCTGAGGATCCATGTCCTAGGCACCTAGATCCACTCACATAGATTTAATGCAGAGCTCCAGACTCTGCTCTGGCAGGTAGGCATTAAAGGTTAGATATCAAAACACATAACTTTAATCCTTAAACCCCTTTACCACTCCACTTCTTTGTGTTGAGATTCCTCTCTGTGACATGAAACCACTACCCACCCTTTACTACAGGTCTCTTGCAAAAATAAAAGCAATCATTTCTCAGAAAATTTTGATGAAGTGTTTTTTATACAGATTATTTATACTCACTGCTATGCTGCTCAGCTGCCATGGTTTGTCTTCAGATGTGCTATCACAGAGAACTGGAAGTTGGGCAAAAGCCCATGAGTCAAGAAGGTAGAGAGCAAAAAAAAATATCCAAACTCTAAAGATCCAGTAACAATAGAAAAGCAAAAAAGACATAGGAGAGAGGTCAAGGCTCTCCAAGTTGTAGAAAGCTATAACAAACAGCATTTGAAGAGGAACGGGCTGTAAGCAGAGGTAAATAAAAAACTGCTTCTCCTGCCCTTTCCCTCCACTCCCGTAACTGCTAAAGAGTCAGTGAGAAGGGCAACAGCTGAGGCCAATGACAGACAGGTGCCAGACAACACCTGCCCAGGCCCAGGCCCAGGCCCAGGCCCAGGGTCCTGATGGGAGAAGCCAATCAGCTAAGTGAGCAAGTGATGGGCAACACCTGTGTGGAGGGAAGGGAGGACCAGGTTTTACTAGAGAAGAGAAATGGTGCCCAAACTGTGGGTTCCCGCCCTTTAAAAAATATCACTGTTATCAGTAGGTCAAGCTTCTTTTGGGAATTCAAATCTGTGATGGAATCATCGGGGGAAAAAATATAATTGTTAATCATCAAGGATTAACAAAAGCCACATTGTCATTAGCCAATGGGGCCTTCTTGATAATGTTTTCTATTATTAGGTACTTAGGCTGGAAGTTGCCTTCCCACATAAGATCTGTCTCTGTGATGAATGTATCAATTTGCTTCATAACTTGACCATAACAATGCAGAATTCTGGCTGTAAATTACTGTTTTAATCTTTCATTTATGGCATAAAACTCTTTATTGCACAATATGCATAGTTTTGCATATTAACTATGTAGTGGCAATTTACTATGGGCACATAATTTCACCATTTATATGGTGTTTCATATTATTTGGGAACAGATAAATTTAAAGCACATTGTTACATAACCTCCATTTTTGAGAAGATCTTTTGAAATAAACACACCAGACTGTATGTGTTTATTTCTGTTTATGTCAGTGCTTGGTGCTAAAATTATATCTTCATCTACTTAAATGTATGGGTTATGAGTGCAGCTTAACATTCTCTCGTCAGTGAGATGAGAATCAAGTCCACGGTATGGAAAGATTACTTAATTTCAGATTTTTTTTTCTAGAACTTGTGATTGACAGACTACCTTATTACTCTTCCTTTTTTTCTTAACTTTAAGAATATCTAATGAAATTAATCATAGCCTGGAGGAGACAGTTTGAAACCTGCTAAGAATTATACATGTCAGTGCAAGCTTTACAACTCACTTGGACTAATTTGCTACTGGCAAATATATCACTGTCATACACTTCTGTAAACTTTGCATTTGCAGTCTTTTGAACCAACCATACAAGCTGAAGCACTAGTTTTAAAGTCTAAGAGTCTGACAGAAGTATTGATGCAAGGTTTCTAACTCGGCAGTAGCTCCAATAAAGATGTATTGTTATACTCCTGTGTCTTCTAGTAATACTTATTGTTTAGTCCATATCAGAGACACAGATAGAGTAGGAAAAAATAATTTGAGTATTTCTAAATAAAGAAAGGAACAGCTAAAGTGAAAAAATGGAGAAATTGTTATGTACAGGAGCTCACACTGTGTGCAACCATGTTGTACATTAGTATCAGGCAATATCTTAAAATCATTAATGTTATTATTAATTAATTCACACATTGACATATCTTTCTTGGATGGATGAAGAGGGTTGCATTACGCTATACCCAGACTACCCAAACCTTTTATAAAAGCATCAAAAGTTAAAGGAAAGTCTCCAGTAGTTTTTGCCACTTCAACACCTGTCACTACTGTCAGTTCCCTGTGAGCTACTGATTTCCGTTTGAAACAAATACTAGGAACAATATCTATGCTACTAAAACTCCTGCTCTAAAGCAAAACCTTAATTACAACCTCCTATTCTCTTGAGTCAGGATATTGACACATCTGACTGTCACACAGCCCATCTGTTTCCAAAGCTGTTTTGCTTTACATTGCTGAAGACGCAGTAGACATTACAGCAGGAGACAAGTTGTCCTGTGGAGAACAGGCTTTTTCCAGTGTCAGGCTTCAGAGATACTTGCGTATCTCCAGACTAGGTACTGCAGTTCCAGCTCTGTCAGGTATCTGAATTGGGATTATTAGCAAATTCAGTAGATACTGCTGAATTCAGTTTCTTTGTACATCAGTGGTTGTCACAGACATTTGCTTTCCTGATACCACCTAACGCAAGTGCAAATCTAATGGGATTTATAATAGGTGTTAAACTAGCATATTAGTAAGAGGCAAAAGCTTATTTTTAACATGACAATCTTTAAAATACTTTTAAAAAGTGCCTTAAGCATTACCTCCATTGCACAGCTGGAAAACATGGAATGGATGTCAGACTTGCTCAAAAAAAACCCCAAACCAGTAAAACCTAGGTATCCTGGTATGGATTTTGCTCCTGTCAGTTAAAGGGCTTTGGGGAAGAAAACATCCCCTAAAGTAATTGCTCCCCCCCAAACACATTGACAACAAAATGTATTTGCACACATAGACAGACTCAGAAACAAAAGGATTTTTCAAAGATGTCTAGGGATTTGAATAAATATATCTAGAGATACCAGTATATATACCTCAAATACATTTTGAGATCAGATCAGACATAGATCTGTATTCTCTAGCCACACTGCTGTGGGACTTTTGGTTAACAAGAGGCACAGGCACATTAGTAAGTAAGGCAATCGCAATCCTTGGCCTCATTCATCACAGCTCAAGGCCCATCTGAGATGCTGTTTTGCAATATGCATTTTGTCTGTGCGAATAGACTTTCTAATACATTACAGTAGGATGCGATAAGAAACCCAGGTACTTCCAGATTGTATTTGTGTTTAAAAAACAAGCAAACAAAAAAACAAAGCAAAACTTCATATACCATTTAAACCTTTCTTTCTTACCAGTTTTCTTGGTTTTTTGAATATCAGATCTTTCCTAAAGAATGTTACCTGGTACAAATAAATTTAGGAAAGAATAGGGAATATCAAGAAGCTAAGGGATGACCTCAAGATTTTTTTTTTGACAGTTCATGGGAAAGGGAAGTTTTCCTGATGAAAGATGATTTGCAAAGGGACATTTCACACAGGAGTCTTACAGAGACATTTTTGCTTTGAGATTAAAGCCTGGTTCTCCACTAAGGAAAAACTGCTGTAATCCTGTACCAGCCAGATGAAGCTGTTAGATCAGTCCCATCGTACAAGATTTAGCTGGTTCTTGGTGCCAGCTCTGTACCAGCAAAGGAGTTAGTTTTTCATAGCGAACTGAGCATTAGAGTGGCTGTTTGGCCAGCAAGGAGCAAGGGGATGTGGGTTAGTCACACGGTACGAGGCTCTGCGTTTTTTAGAAATCAGTCATTTGCATTTCTTGGAGCTTAGCACAGCTACTGAAAGCAGCTGTGCCCCGTGAATTTTATGAGGACATTTAATTCCCAGACCTTTCCCTGCAGGCCCACAATTCACTCACATAACAACTTCTTAGGAATATCTGCTCATGGTTTTCCTCTGTCATATTTGCCAAATCCTCCTGTAGTCTATCACAAAAAAAAAGCCTGCTTTCCCATGACTTCCAGTAAATATATAGGCCTTCAGAGAAAACAAACAAACAAGCAAATACTCAGTCCCTCCATTATTTTGAGGTTTTTTTTTTTTCCCCTCTCCAGCTGTAATTGCACATTTTCTAACTTCAAACATCGACAGTTCACTACCAGTATATGACTCTGCCAGACACTCATCCTTCCCAATATCCTCCCGCTCCCAATTTCTACGCATTAGCTTAGAAGCAAGCTATATAGCTGTGTCTGCTTCTTGGAAGAGGTCAGTGGATTAACACACTACTGATTCTTCCCAAGGCTAGACAAGGTGTGGGGCAGAGTCAGCGGGACTGTAACACTTCATGCATTTTTTTGGACATCTCTGATGCTGCCTAATGAGAACTTTGACATAAGAGGTCATTTGAAGGGGAAATAAAAGAAAAGGAAAAAGAAAAAAAAAGCCTGAACTAAACCTTTCTTTGTTCCTTGCCCCAGGATGACACTACATCCAGCCCTTTGCAAAAGCAATAATTGGGTTCTATGCTTACTTACATCCAGATGAATTAGGAGTAATTTCACAGAAGTCTAGAGAGTTAGGCTGATTTTAAGCTGAGGTAGCTTTGGTATAATTCAGTCTTATTTCTGTGGTTCTCTGTTTCACCTTGTTTCATAGATATGTGATGTCTGCCAAATCATTGTTGGTTAGTAGAAAAACTAAATCAAACCATAAATTAGCTCACTAGTTAGGGATATAGGGCAGCAAGGGCTTTCCTTTATCTTTGCATATAATGATCTCAGTTTCTACAGAATATTTCATTTCCATTTGCAAGAGAATTTCATGACTTGTACAATGAACTCTGGGGCTCATGGAACTCTGACAATGGTCTTCACTCCTTTCTTTTGGTTATTTGTAACAAATTTCATTGCCTAGTTATAAAGGAGATTACTTCTGGGAAGGAAATTCCTGCCTGAGGTATATAAGAAGGTGAGAGATTTCCAAGTTTTGTCTCTTGAGCATGTTAATAGTGCACCAAGGCTTAGCCTCTTTCAGTATGAATATAACAGAGAGGGTTTAGAGTTCCTTTTAGCTATAAAGAAGTGAGAATGCCTCTGCCATTGTCAGAGAGTAACTCTTTCTTTTGGCAAGCGCCCGAGTAAGTGGGTGGCAGCTGGTGACAAAGGCTATGACTGCACTTGCCATTTTCTTGTGATAGCTGAAGCAGAGCATTGGCCTGAAGCAATTGCTGCTGAGTTCCTTATGTCTCCAGTACGGTTAAGGAGAGGAGTTATGCAGATGTAAATATTTATATCAAATATGCTCATTCCAGTTGAAGCTGCTAGTATATTTTTACCCCAAAAGAACAGAGAATGCTTTAGACGTTGTCATCATTTCCCATTAGTTAAGGGGAGGTGGTCTCTTGCAACTACAGGAACCTCCAGCAATTGACTTCTGCCTTATTGTCTGCTACATATTTTACGCTGAAGGTGTTGTCTGTAGGCAACCTGCTCTCTCTTGGACTCCTGAGTTCAGTGTGTGTTTATAGCAGTAGTCTTTGATCAGTTTGAAGGCAGTCTGTGAGTGACAGTGGAAGTCCTTTCTGTTGGGAACCTGATGTGATGCCTCCTCAGTCCCAGCTCAGGGGACTTTAAGGCATACCAGCAGAGCCAAGTGACACTCTGTCAGTCTCCCATCATCATCTTTCAGAGCCCTTTTGCTCTCTCTGCCTTTGTTTTGAAATTTCTTTCATTCCCTCCCTGAGCCCTCAACAGTTTTTGTAGTCTTATCTGAATCTTTTGCTACGTCCCCATTCTTTAATTGTGAAGCTCACATTCATATTTTTATTGTGAGACTCACTTGCTGGGCGAGGTGTTGCAGCATTTCCTCCTGCCAACACTTTCTATCACTTTAGTTGCATTTCTTGTTCGTTTCCACCCCACCCAGCCTATATAATTCTCTTCCCCTATTTCCAGTTCCTTGCAGGACCAGGTACTTGTTAGTTTTGTGCATTAAAGGGAAATACCATATTGTCTGGTTTTGCCCTACAGCAAGGCAGGATGATCATGATTCATTTACTGAATGAAAACATAGATTCAAGGCCCCAGGGGCATTGAAACAAGCCACGCCATTTCCCTACCACTCTGAAAAAAATAAAGAATGACGTTGGCAGAGAAAATTATGTGATTTGGTGGTCAAATTATGCCCTGATCTGGTGCTTCTGCTGACACACACATACTGCCAAGCTGCAGCAGAGCCAAAAAGCAGCAACACAACCAACAGCTTCCTTCCCATCCCAGGTACAACGATCAGCAGGTTTAGGGACTGATGTTGAACCTCTCTCCCACTTCAGTGAAGATGGCCTAGCTGTACTGAGTACAGTAGGAAAATCCAAAATGTTTCCCCCCACTCCCACTTTTTATATATTAGTGCCTCCTTTAGAAAGCCTGAATATGCCTCCTGGTGAAAAAGTTTCAACCAAAGTTTCTGATCAATGAGTAGACCTAGAGTTAGTTTACCTGTGCCACATAAAGCATAACTGGCAGCTGTACAGGTATAAAAAAAAACCACAAAAAATAGAAAGCTGTGTCCTGAGAGACTATGGTAGATACAAAATCATGAGCTGGGAGTAGTAGAGCAAGTAGAAGATATCTACAGGGGTAAGAAGAAAGCATAGAAAAATACATGAAGTGCTGTGCTTATGCATGTGTATGTTTCTGTGCATCTGTGCCTGTGTGTTTATGAGTTCACGCAACCTGAAAAATGAAAATCCTAAATTATAGCCCACTGCTAATTTCATATAGAACCAGAAGACCCTGTATTCATATTTCAGTAACCTGTGATATTAAATGTGAACAGACTTCTAATAGTCCCTAAACCATCTGTCAGAGGAGAAGCTTATGATGTGTAAATGAGACTCCCTGTAATGACCTAGTGACCCTCTTCCTTTCTACTCTGTGAAACGACATAGCTCTCAAAGAGGTTTTCGTGTGCTGCACAAGGGTTGCTGTAAAAGGGGAAGGTAGTGACATTGGCTTTTCTGGCACGAGGCACCCAAGGAATAGTTATGGGAAACCATACCTCCATCTTGCAGCTGTCCAGTCCCACGGGATTAATCCTCTCCTACATCAGCTTCAGCTTCCCCATGTAGACAGGAGGCTGGTTGGTCAGATGCGCTGCAATCATGTGCTAGCTGCATAAAGAGCGCACCAATCTCAATTGTGCCCAGGTAAATAACATTTAGGGCTCTGGGGAATGCCAAAAACAGGCCCCAAACTGATGCAGTGACATTGCTACCCTCCCAAGAGGAGTACTGCTACCCTTCTTTGCAGCAGCAGCCATGACCATTGCTTTTTACCACCTTTAGGCAATAATTGAATTTGAAGGTGGCTGCAGCAATTCACTTATGTCACCTCTCAGGTGGGCTACAGCCATGCAATATAGCTGGCCATGAAGAATGTCCTCATGCTCCCGCAAAGGCATGTAAAATTTGGATGCATCTTCTTAGTAACAAGCAAGCTCAGCCCACTCCCTGCAGCCTACATTGGCTTCTTACAGTTTTTGGAATCTAGTCCAAGGTTTTGGACTTTATTTTAAAGGCCAGATTTGAGTGTAGCTGAAAGGCTTCCTAGAGCTCATAAATACAGACAATCATCAATAACTTTATTCCTTGATCACACTGAAGGTTTTACAGGGAGAATTTTCTAAAACTGGAGCATTGAATCTCACAGGAAGAAAGGACCATCACAAACTCTATTAGTTTCTTCTCCAAATACAAAGTGCTTTTTTAATCTAAACTTGTTACATAAACATAGGGGAAATATGAAAATAGATAAATAAGTAAACCACAATGCTTCATTGCACACACACCGCTCCACGGGGAATGGATGAGAAAATAAATACGACAGCTCTTAGTCATGTTGCTTACTGCTGTTCTGGAGGGTAATCTCATACTATGTTAGTGAGTACAATATAATGATCTACTTTAACTGGATTACATCATGGTATCTGCACTTTTGTCTCTCAGGTTTGAATTAGATGCTCCAGAAAGAGTGAAAATGCACTGGAAAAATTAAAGAACTATATGAAATACTTTCTTTGTCCTGAGACAGAGCTGGCTAATGCTGTGCTACAGAACTAAAAGTCCTTGCAAAAGGTATTTTTTCCATTTCAATTACTTGCGCTTTCTATCCAGCTTCATCTGGCTAGGTCCAAATTCTGATTTGCTAGTTTCTTCTTCTTCTTCCTTTCTTTATTTCTTATAAATTCCCACCTCGCTGTAAGTTCAATCAACTCAAAGCTCTTGAAATGGGAAGAACTGCGTGTTTGCCAGGTGTTGGCATCAGCATTTTGGAGAATGTTGCTCACTGTTCAGTAGCTCTGTGATTCTGCTGGTTGGACCAGTTTCTTTTTGCACCCCTTTTAGCTGAAGTTCTACAACTGAATACAGACTGAAAAGAAGAGTAACAGGCTCCCCTTTGGCCCAACACCTAGAGAGGGACAAACCTGTCTCTCTGCTCCTGGCACGTACACAGCTTTGCCTCCTCTCTCCGCTCCCTCCCTCTTTCATCCAGCCAGCTGGCACAACCCCAAGGAGGTACTCCCCCACAACACACCAAGCGGGGATGGTTACTATCCTTACCAGCTGACATTAGGGCTAATTTCCTGTAAGCTGCCACAGAATAAAGAGGAGGCCTCTTTCTAAAAAATCTTTCCGGCTTGCTTAAAAACACTCTCTGTCTTCTTTTCTTCCTGCATACAGCCTGCAGAATCAATAAGGCCCTAGCCTCTTAGCCTTGAGCAGCAGAGAATCTATTGCTACAAACTCAGCAGGAGCAAGAGCTAGGGCAAGTAAGTAGCCCAGAGCTAATCAAAAGTGCCCTCCCATGGCTCAGGATGCTGCCGAGTGCTTCAAGGAGAACCAGAAGGCAATGTACTATGACTCTTTTGTCAAGCAAGGAATCATCTTCATTATTCCCACTTGATTATCTCTGAATTTCACTAATTGCACTTACTTACCTTACACTTACCAACAGAGCTTGGCTAAGTGTTGCTTTATAACACTACTTTTGAAAGTTTCTATATCTTCATATAGGTGCCCGATGACTGACTATTAAAAGGGGTAAGTAGAATCTCTTTCACATCAGCGTATAATGCCATGACAGTCTGCTACAGAGACTCTATATTCAACGAAATTATTCTCAGTATTCAATGAAATTTCAAGCATCCTTTACAGTTTAGAAGAAAACATTTGTTTCCCCTTACAGTATTCCTGTTGCAAAAAAAACCCCAACTCACCCCACCCCAATCCAACCCAAAGCAAATCAAACCAAAAACCCACACAAAAAGGGACTCTTGTCTTTTATTACTACACAAGGTGGGAAGAAAGGCAGGTATTTTGTTGGCTGTTGATGAAATAGATCCCTTACTGGCATTTATAGATTTAGGACTCTTTTTTTTAAAGGAATCATGTGAGGGACATACCAGGTTAGTGTGATCACTGTAAATCTATTCTTGGCCAGGGAAAGGCACAGAGCAAAGTGCAGTTACCTTTGGAAAAACTTTTGCCTGATGAAGGGAAACAGAACAGTACTAAAAGAATTACAGCTTGAATGTAGAAAACTATAAATCTGGTCTTGGATTTTGTCATTTGCTGGGCTGTATCATTTTCCTTGGGTACACTGTAGGTTTCCAGCATGCTTTGCTCTAATTCATGGGCATATGACTTTGAGGATCATGTGGAAATCTGCATTGTGGCTGTATTTTAAAAAGTATGCTATTGCACATTAAAAATTGCTTAAGGGGTCATATCTTGGTTTAATGGAAAGAAGTAATAAAGATAAGAACAAATCTGCTGAATCTGACAGGACTGTACATTAGTCAAATCCATGCTTAGTTTAGGTCACAGGAAAGCTCTGCCATCAGAGATGTGCAACAGCGCTAGGATATCCTCTGCACGGAGGTACCAGACTCTATTAGTGTCTCTGTCTGAATCTGGGACTTGTTTCTTTTTCATAAACATGGACCTTTTCAGAATTTCCTCTTCCCTATGACATTTGTCTCCCTCCCTTTGAGACCAGTGGCCTTCTTGCCCTTTATAACATCAATTCAAGCCTGGTAAGTGGTGTACAAAACCTTGCATGAATTCTTTAGCTCCTTCAAGAGAGCTAAGCCACCGTTTCAGTCCCACAGGCTTAAACGCTTTTTCAGCACTTGACCTCTTCATAAGGATGAATTTCTCCTACAGTGAGGACAGCATCCAGAAGTTGTTACTTTGTCAGTCAGAAGAAACTATAAAGCAATACACAGTAAATAGTACATAAACATCAAATAAAATAATAGAATTTGTAATTCTGTTTAAAAAAACAGTGTCTCACAGATTCTTTTCTTGGATAACTGTTTAAAATCTCAGAATTAATATTTAGAGAAGAATATTACTATAACAAGTCTACTAGAAACAGCAAAATCTACTCAGTGAGCAGTCTGTGTGTACAGCCACTGGTCTAAATCAACTCCACTGCCAAACTGGCAAGCACCAGGAAATATATTAAATGAATAGACAATTCAGAAATGTCCAACAGATAACTAAAATTGAAATTTTATTTTTTCAATAATATTCATCAGACAATTTTCTGACAAGACTTTTCTGAAAGATGAAGTGCAAATGGGAACCCTGTAAGAATGTTTAGAAGAGTTGTACATGACATTTTTTAAGCGCCACTAAGTACACATTGAATACTTTGTAAGTATATAGGCATAGCAACATGCAAGTGTCATGTACCTCACATTACAATATGCATTTTGTCTGCTTAAAGTTATTAATGAGGAAATTAAATGAAGTAAATGTGTCCCATCATCAGTGCAATATGTTTAATTCCCATGGATTTTGTTTACAGGTTAGTGGTTGTATCTCTGAACCATTCAAATATATCTTTCCCAAGGCCATAAACTGCCAGTGTAAGAGCAGAGTACACTGGAGTTCCTAGGAGAATACACTTACACTGACTATGAATAGATGAAGTTGTTATAGTCCTCTCACAAATTATGCCTTACTATTTATTCTAGGAAACTTCCTGATGAACTGAAGGAATATCTAGGCTAAAAGTAAATGATGCACAAGGATTGCTTTATAATTCTGTTGGAAAAGAGCTAAGTAGCAACTCAAACAGGTGCATTAAGGACTTGAGCCTTGTTCTTTTGAAATCAATAGGCGTATTGTACCCAACTTTTATGGAAGCAGGACATATATCAATCCAGCAATCCATGACTTCTCTCTCTTGGCTCACTGTTTAGGCAGAGCAGATGATTGTAGGTCATATTTGCATATTACTATGGAAGCTATATAGGGGTATAAGCAAATCTGCTTTCACTGAAAAAGGACAACATGTACAACTGCATATTTACTAACATTAATCAATATGCATAGAAAGAAGAGAAAGAGGAAGTGATAAAGAATTCAGTTCAGCAATTAAAGATTTTCTTCCTCTTCATAATCAACATCAACAGTTGATGATCATCATTATTATTTTCTTTACAAGCTATTACTTTAAAACCCTTCTTTTGAACCTATTATGAAAACCCTTCAATGATTTCATTGTAGAATAAGACTAAGAAAATTAGTATGTTTAGAAGAAAATAGCATCAGTGATTTTCAGCACTATGCATAAGAGCAGGGTAAGGCTGTCTGCAGTTTGTGCTGAAATGTGAGATCAGAGTTCACACATGAAACACTGCTGGCTTGACCCTGAACACAGGGAAAGTGCTAAAGTGCTGACCCCAACAGGCTTGGCTTTGCACCTGAAATCTTAAAAAAAAAAAAAGAAGAAATAAAAATCCTTGAACTTTTTCTTTCATAGTAACACAGACTGCTCCTTTTAGAAGAGAGATTTTTTTTGCCTACCTCCTTTCCAATTAGACCGCTGCTTTTAGCCCAGCACAGAATAAATGACTTAAGACACAGAACATGGAGGGCAGATCTATAGTAAACACAGAAGCCATGAAGAATTTTTTTTTTTGCCATCCACTGAGGGTCTCTGGAAGCCCCTAGTACTGTGGAGTCATCATATTGGCTCCACACCATCTTCCGTCTGGTTGTGAATACACTAAACATTGCTGCAGAAAATGAGCATGGCCTGGCAACAAGATGATTCCTAGATGCTGGAAGAATTCCCTTAAGGGCTGCTGGAAGCGCACAAAGCTTGGAGCATCCTGAGGATGTGGAGTGATACAGAAGTGTGCTGTTAAACCATGTTTGTACCCTTATTTCCTCCTGAGTTAAAACAAGTGCAGAGTGCTGGGTTAGATTCACCGATAGCAAGAAGGAACTGTGCTAGCTTCTGTCAATGCCAAGTAGACAACTCCCATTTGCTTTAGAGGTACTAGGTCCACTCTGAAAAACCATGTAGGAAGTCCTACTCTTGATAAGAGTTTCTACTCTGCTCTGTTGTCATCAAAGGCTGCTCTATCCATTTAATTTTCTCTGATTGTTCGCAATAGTCCTTCCCTGTCCCCCATGCATTGAGTGTTTTTAATGTAAACATGCTCTGGTAATATTATGTTTAAATAAGTAAGAGACATGTCAGAATCTCTCAACAGTATTGGTATTGCATATTTAATTCAAAAGCTTGCATGTGCTTTTAAAAGTTTATCTTCAAACCTGCATGCCTTACTGGAAAGAACTGTGTTGCAGTTGGATTGCACATCATTATCTAGTGCTGACTAAATATTGATGTGTTACAGCAGTTTATTTTTAAGCTGTTTGGGATGAATCCCCAGCCAGTGTAAATTGGCCCACATTTAAGGCAACAGAGTGAAGCTGATTTATACCAGCTGAGGCTGTGTCCTTATGCCCTGTTAAAAGCTCAAACTATTCCAAAATTAGTAAAGAACAGGGCAAGAATTATGAACCCAGGCAATATTTTTTTTCTATTTTTAACAGAAAAAAAATAATACAGTGATCTCATTTCAAGACTATACCAAAGATTCAGCAGTATTTAAAATGTATACAAATATCTCATAGCTAGTATTTAGACTAAGAGGTAGATGTCATATTCTAGGAATAGTATAGTGTGGAATGATGCTAATGGCAGTTGCTAAATACATCTATTTGCCTGTTACACAGGACACAAAGGAGGGTTATAGCAATGGCAACCACAAGCAGGCTTACAATATTAATTTCTTCTTTTGCTATTCTATGTTATCGGTCTTTTGGTGCATTACTTCTGGAAGGGTATGACGGAAAAGTGATGAGAAGTAAAAAGATCAGTAATACAAAACTCAACGTTTACAAAACGTTAGCTTTATCATTAAAGGCATCCTCTATACTTTGATGGAAGCATTTTGTACTTACAATTTAAGATTACCTGGCGTTACTGAGCAAGTAGTGGAAATTCCAGGTGAGGTGATTCAGCAAAATAGGGGTCAGAAGAATGCAGCTCTCTCTCTCTCTCTCTCTCTCTGTTGTTCATGCTAAAAATACCAGGGCATATGGCAGCATATTTCAGCATCTTAACATACTAGGCTCCCTTGAGGACAGAAAAAAAGAGGAAACTTGTGCTGTTGAGCCAGAAATAGATTACAGAACAGTGTTGCCAGACATACAGAGTGCTGGCAGCAAAGCCATTAGCGGAGTCAGTGTCTTACTTTGCCTAAAGGTGTTTCAGTGATATTTAATGGGCCTCAAAGAAATGGAAAGCAAAGCTAGTGAGAATGAGGATTGGTATAAGCATTTTTATAAATTAGTTGTCATTGCAAGAAAAGGAATTACACATATTGCATTAGGATATCCACTGCTTGTATATGTACCTTCCAGTTTTTCCTTGTGACTGTTAGGGGTCATCCCCCTGCTTGAAATAAGCAAAATGCATATTATAATTACACGGTTTTCCAATATCCATACACAGCAAGTACAAGATACTTACATGTAAGTACACTGTATTTACCTATATTTTTGCATAGTTTTTAGTGTGTACTTTGTGCCACTTAATAAAAAGCATTACTCGTTATTTTTGTTGTTGTTGTTTGCTTTTCTCTATTAGACAGCTTATTCAATTAAAGTTGAAGTAGCTGGATTTTTGGTATGTTCATCATAGATTGCCAGTTCCTAGGAGTGTAGAGATTAGACACTTGGAGGAGTTTGGGTAAGCAGTGGGGGAAGCTGCAGTGTGAACATGAAGTTTTAAATCACCTCCTTAATTAAGAAATGCAGTATCAGATTTATGGTGCTAATTTAATAAACTTACCTTTAATTTGAATGCAATTGTAAAGGTAAGAACTCCATTTTCCTTTTGGTAACACTTTACAGTAAGTGGCACTAAATTACACTATAACTGCTATGTTACAGGGAATTGCATGTAACTACACTGTAACTGTTGAAAAAGCTACTGTACATGTGCGTACATGGTAACTTCAGTGCTGTTACAATCATGAATTACATAATTACAGATGATTCTGTCCTTTCTTTTCATTGAAATAGTCATATATATATTATACTGTAATGAAAATACACAAGATGTTAACTTTCACGTCTTATTTAGAAAAGTTGGTTTTCTTCATGTATTCCTTTATTCAGGGAGTCTCAGTGCAAGACGAACCATCCTTAAGCAATGTGGAAACTTTTTAAAGTGTTCTAGCTTAATTTCTGAGCCTCAAGTTACAACATCAGGTTCCTTAAACTGTTACTTGGTTTGCAGATGACACTAAAAGAGTGGGATGATGCATCCCTTGTCTTCTGATGCACCGCTTTCTTGTTCAAATCATGAGAATGTTCTTGAAGCATTAAAAAAAAAGAAAATCTACATCAAAAAGTTTAAAAATAATCAGCAATCGACACTGTAAACAGTACACTGGCAGAAACTAGCTACCTGGTCTTGAGAAAACTACTCTGCAAGTGCGTGTGGGAGAGGATGTCACACACATTTTAGCGAGGATGGTTCCCATTCAGAGTCACCATTTTACACATTCGCTGGATACCTCACACCATAATAAAAGCGGTATTTCAGAATGGGATCTTGGACAAAGGAGATGGATAACTGGCGCTTAGCCTACTGAAGGTCATCAGTGTTGAGCCATGGTTCTGCTTACAAAAAAGAGGGATGCCTCTTTACACCCAGTGTAGTAATTTAAACCCATGAAGACCAGACAGGCCTGCAAAGTGCTATCCAGGTAGAACGCTACGCTTGGTGTGGGGTTTTTCACACCTGCTTTTCACACAGAGGCAGACATCACCAGGTGCAAGATAAGGGAAAACCAATGAAAAAACCTATTTTAACAGTACAATTTATATTTCCTTTTGCAAAGTTTAAATGCTGTTTCTATGCCACTGGAGAAAATGGTTTGAAATGGTTACCCCAAGGACAATCCTGCTTTTGAAGGTCCTACTTGACCTTGGTTGGGTAATGGTTCAAGTAACAACACTACTATTCAAGCCAGCTGGAGTTAGGAAGAATGAAAAAAGGCGTAAACACCACGATGGTGGGGAATTCCACTTGAGCAAATAAGGCCCTCATCCAGGGAAGCACTTACTTTTAAGCATATGAATAGTGCCTTACAGTCCAATGGAACTTCTCCAACACCTGGAGCTGAGCATGTGCTTAAATGCTCGGCTGAAGTGGGCCCCAGGTCCTGAACTAAAACCTTGTCTTATGTGATACTGTACTGTAGCTAATGTAAGTTACTGTTGTGACAAGAACCCATATTTTTGGTATTAAACTCAATGACTTCCTTTGCCAGCCTTTTACATGTGTATGTTTTGAAAGACATGAATATCTTGTAAACCTATACTAGTTTTCAATGTGTCTAGTAGCACCTACCTGGTTCTCTCAAGCTACCATATTATATTAACATATTATTGCATTTTTCCACAGATGGGTATGGAGTGAACTGTAAAAACAAGCATGCAATCACATCAATGCAGACTTATTTCTTTAAAATGTCATACTGTATATGATTTATTATGTTAACACTCAACCACATCATATTATTTATGTCTGTATATTTTGAAAAAAAGTGCTGCTTTGATTGACGTCACCCTTTTTTCTTAGAAATTAACAAGATAAATGTTTCAACAAAAACAATTAAAATACTCTAATATTGTCCTTAAAAGGTTTATACTCTTCTGATAAATAATCTGACACAGCACCTTTATCTTCCATTTTACCATACTACATGATGTCATATTCCAAACTCTCCCTTCCCCACACAAAAATAAAATCCCAGGAGAAAGTCCTTTACGGCAGACCATCATGCTTTTAGGCTTCACAAGTACAGCAACCAGAGAGAAATACTCTTTTGTCAAAGGTGCAAAACTTAGGAGCAAGACAAGCTCCGGCTAGACTAACTTGCGTTCTCCAGTGTAGAATCATTTCCAAGAGCTGTTATGGCAACCTTTTTATTTCATTGGAAGAGGAAATAAGCCGATGGGCTTACAGTGTTTTGTTGTCATATTTAAGAGCATGTGATATTTCAGCTGTCAATTACACAAAAAATTTCAGAAATAATCCAAACAGAGACTTTCACTGTGGAGCTAAAAGCATGGCAGGAATTCTCTATCATTCACGGTGACATAAGTTTGTACCTCACAAAATGCATAGACAGGAATTTAATATAAAGAATTAGTCCATTTACTGTATACACAAACATATATCTTTTGTTTTAACACTTCTATTTTTTTCTTTTTTTTTTTTTCTTTTTTTTGGCAAACCAACATAGAGAAGCAGCTCTGGAACTGCCAAATTAAAAATTGAGAATTTTAGCAACTCAATAGTATTTTTTAAGGATAGTAATCAAATGTGGTTGTAATTTAAAACCTGAGGCTGTGCACTGGTTGTTAGCTTAAAACTACCTTTCCATATAACATTGTGCTTCCATTGTATAACAAAGCAAAAATTAACAAGAACTAGAAAAGTTTGCTGCTGAACAGTGCTAGGACATACAGACAAAAAAATACTAATACATGTTATCTACCCAGAATATTGATTTGAGTCATATCTAAAGGGATATAATGGACATTAGAAAATGCTTACTTGTGACTGACTTAGCTACTGCCGAAAAAGTTAAATATGTATCAAATAATGTTTAATTGAATTTATTATATGCACTATATACAGATACTAAAATGCCTTGCAGTTGTGCCCCATGAACACTTCAAATTTGAGTAGGCAGGTGAGTTCATGTGAAGCAAATAAATTATAAAAACAGAAATTACTCAGAAAGTTCCCAAAAACTTTTTTGGGGATCCCAAAAAGCAGTAAAAGGGCAGGACAAATTTGTTTCAAATGAAGCACTATTATCTAACTTTGCAGAATCTGTATGGTTATTCAGCATGTTTTTACAACTGAAACATGGCACTGTTGTCAAGGTACCATTTAAAACATAACAAAACAAAGCAAAACAAAACAAAAAATTGAGTGGAGTGATAGTTTTTTTCCACCAAATCCAAGCATACAAGAAACTATACTAAAAAGATTTCATTTTGTGTTTCCTGGGGCATGTTTCAAAAACAAGTTGCTTTTTGAATTATAGACAGACATGTATAAAACATTCTTTGTAAACCTCTAATCTTAGACTTAACATTTTATGTAAGTAAATTAGGTCCTTACCTAATAGTACTTGTTATGAATGTTGTTCTATGACACACTAGTAGGGACATGATAAAAGAAAACCAAAAAAGAAGAAAGCTGCATAACATTTAGAAATGTAGAAAACTTGGGTTAAGATGATGATTAACATTGTTAAGGCTGTATATTCAAGCACTGTATGTTAAGAGAGCAGTGGATATGAATTTTAGGCAATAAGAAATGTCCTGCTTTACGCATGATACTGTAATTATAGAATGATGATGTCAACAGCTGATTGTTGGCATAAACTGGCTACTGATAGCAGGTATGTGAGTTAATAAAGATAGCAGAAGATGGCAGAAATGAATTCTGAGAAATGATAGCCAGTTTTCTCCAGCAGTCAGCCTGATAAGTAAAACTCCAAGATTTTAGCTCTGCATCTAAATGAAATACTCTTTTTTCTCCTCTGCATTGACTTGGCTGCCTTCTGCATTGATAATGGCTGTGTCGGCATCAGGTGCATCTTCAGCTCCTTTTGCTTCGTTTGTTAAATATGTTCCTAAAGGAATCAGTACAACAGAAAAGAAAAAAAAAAAGAAAGATTAAGGTTTTTTTAACTTTATGCTGCGTTATAGGAAGTACATTTCTAACAATGCTCCAATTGCTTTGTGAATGAACAGTTTTACACACTTTTAGTATACATCATACAGGTATGCTCAACTTTCTAATTTGTCTGAGAAATATTCATAGTATTAATACTGATAATGTTGATAATGTGCATAGACAAATTCAAGTATATTCACAATAAATTAAGGAAATCTTTTAATAAAAATCCACTTTATCTAACTGCAGTATATTTTGCAATTATAGAATAAGCGATAAAGTCTTGGTTATTTCATGGAACAGCTACCCATAAAAACCAAACCAAGTCTGAAGACTTAGACATTCTTAAACAGTTATTTTTTAAAAAAATTACCACCGATTATTTTTGTATTTATTTTTTTTCTTGATCATATCTATACTTTAATTTTACAGAATTGTATCATAGTGGTTTCCAAGAATTACAAAATTGAGGTAGTTTTATTAACTGAACACACTCACATTATACTATCATAGATATTTTTATGCTCAGGATATGAATAAAAATAATTGTGTACAATAGCCAACTTTCCCTTTGGGAAAAGCATTATTTATGTTGGCATAAGATGTATAACTGTTCATTCAGGAAAGTAAATAAAAAGAGACACACTTTCACTGGTTCATTAAAAAAAGCTTGATTTTCCCCCCGGACAGTCCAATCAAATTAAAAAGACGTTTTTATCAGTTTATGTCTGCTAGCCATATGATTATCCTATGTAAAATGAGACTTAATGAGTTAATACCAACACTAATCCTCTCTTTGTTTTCCTTTTTTTTTTTGGGGGGGGGGGGGAGGGGCATTGGGAGTGGGACGGGGTAGGGAATCAACTGAGTTTTAACAATAGGTCTACAAGCCATTCAGAGGTTACATCTCAATAAATGATTTTGGAATTAAATAGGTCAAAATAGCATCATAGAGAAGCTTAGTCAGAAGTCAGCGTCCCTCCATCCCTGTTATCTCTAATGGCAGGGGGGGATTGAAAATGAAGGGAGTAGAATTCTTAAGGTGAAATCTCTGAATAAAGTAAAGCTTGACCCAGGAATGAAACCCTTATTCCAGTGGGATCATTGGTAAAAAGAGTCACTGATCTGAAAACTCACCACTGGCTTCTAATGTTATCCTTTAAATACATACCTAAAGTATTAGCACAATTTATTAAAATGAAAAATCTTGTTCACTCAGTGTATATATATATATTCTGCTGAATTGATATACTAGTCAAAACTATGAGATCATATAATTAAGCGTCTAGAGCTAAGGGCCAAAACCAAGGGGCAATCTTACCTCTTAGTCTCTCTAAATCACTGACTTATGAGATGACCTTGGGCATGTAACTAGATGTCTTTTGCCTTAGCCAGTCCACTGGAAAATGGTAACATTCCCAGGGACTTCGCTTGCGACTGGACTGTGAACTGAGCTTTCTTGTCCAAATCATTTAGCAGATGGGGGAAGGCGAAAGGGAACAGCACTCCCAGGTGAAACCATTCCTTGCTTCCAAAAGAGACTGAATTTCCACTAAATCTGTCCTACCTTTATGTCTTGCCAGGTATCGACCAAGGAGAATTATAGAACATAGTGTTACAAAGACAACTACAGCCACTATTCCTCCTATAAGAGCGTGGTCAGGTCCGGTCTGTCCAGCCAAAGCGTTTGGATCTAGAGGGAGAAAGAAAAAGCAAAAGTGGTCCTACACAGACAAAAAATAACAGGAAAATTCACAATATCAAGTTTTATACGCATCATCCTGAAAATAGGGCATTTCCCTCTTTAATATTCAGTATGGTTATTCCCACTTTTACTACCAGTATCTTATCAACAACATAGTGCTGCTTGTATTCCCAGATTGTTAAAGCCCTGAGGACATCACAGTTACCAAAAATATTACCTTATTCTTCTTTGGCAGAGGTTATTAAATGGGAAAGGTTCCTGGTTTTGCCCTCGTCATTTTACAACTGAAAACCTGGCCATAGCTATTTATAGAAGGAGAAACAAGGAACTGAGAATTGGGGATCAGATAGCATCAGCAGAATAGTGTCTGCATAATACATAATTTATAGAATTGATTCTCAGTGGGGAACCCTTATATATGCTCTTCCTCTCATTCCTATCCTATTGCACCAGAAATAAAAAGGAAGATAAAGTGCAGCAGCGCCAAGTTCCTCTGCATGAATTCGGTCAGATAAAGGTATCAGGCAACCTGAAAGATCATTGTTCAGTCTCAAACATCAGTTTCTGAATTTACTATGAATACTCGATTAACATCCAACGTGAGCAAGCTGTAATAGATATAACAATGTATTAGCAGGTTCATTTTACTAACTCTGTGCAGAGTGCTAGGAATACTGCCAGATTTCAAGCTTTCTGTGCTGGTCGTTTGCCTGTTCTGTTGCCGGGTGCTTCACAAAAGTTGCAAAGAGGCAATCATGGGAAATGGCACTACTATAGGGCTGAGTAATTCCCTGGAGCTTTTGAACAATGAACCAGCAACCTGTGACTGTTGACTCAACTGAAATATGCAAAAGAAGGTAAAAATTCAATCTAAGGATCATGGTAAGATTTCTATTTTAATGAAAACGCCTCTGCTAAGAAGTAATACTAATTCTCTGAAGATGCTATTAGCATGCACTGTATGGTGCAATCAGTCTACTCTCACTGCTTCAAGGGCATTTCCCTTCTAGGAGCTGTTTATACTCTACAAATAGTTTGCAAACAACTTCTTTGCTTTGCAAAAGGGAAAGCCAGGAAAAATATTTACACAGAAGAGAGGGCAAGTCTATAAAGATGATAGAAGGGCCTCTGATAATGTCAAGGATGTGTGATTCCATGATATCATAGTTACATTCGGCTGACCGGGATCACTGTGTAACAGTAAGATGTATAGATAATATCTACGTACACACAAGTATACATAAATATAATGTTATATAGATGAAATAAAAGAATTCTGTTTTCTTCTCCTTTTGTAAACTCTCAGGCATACTGAAACTATGCTTTGAGTTTGCTGGAGCAGAAAGGGGTATGGCCACTGTTACAGATACAGTTCTGCTCTTAACAGTCACTGAAACCATCAGGCATGGCTTTGTCACTTATCGCTGGCTTTCTGAGCTCCCACATCTTTCTCTTCTGGCTAATAAGAGGACTTTGGGGAAGGTGGTCACAGCCCTTCTGTGGACATGATGGCAAACAACAGGTTTTAGCCTCAAAAAGCTAGAAAACACCTCATAAAGTCAGCTGTGCCTGCCTCCTTCTCTGTCTCTATGAATCTCCTGGCATGGTGCTACTGTTGGTGGCATTACGCTGAGTATGCAGAATCAGTCCAAGGGGACATCGGCTCTATTTTGGTGACTAAAAATGACCCCGAGTTCTGTGCACCAGAAACCTTGCAGGGAAAAGCAAGACAGCTGAAGTCTTGCCTCCCCAACGCAAGAGATTGGAGCACGCAGCCATCCCTTCCCACACTTTGCAGAGCCTCTGTTTTCCGAGAGGAGTAAGGAGGAGTTAACTACCCGCTTGAGAAAATGGCAGGTGACAGCTTGCTGCAGGATTGTCAGCCTGCTTGAACCATCTAGGAAACTCCTGTTTTGCGGCACCTGTAGCAGTGTTGCCATAAACCTCCTCCTTGCAGCAAAAAGGTAGCACCGTTTGGGCACTAAGGAGCACCAGTGTCCCCAAATGCTGGGTGTGACCTGCAGGAGATGCTCCTCCCCAACACTGGGCCAGGAGCGGCATGAACACATTTTCCCACTAAAAGCTAACTCCTGCTAGTATACTAGCAGTAAAATTAAAGAAAGAAAGGAGATATTTATAGGGATAATATACTTCCTGATGCAGAGTATGATCCAGAGAAGGGTCAGCACAGCGCTTTATCTAGAGGCATTTTT
Organism: Cariama cristata; assembly: GCF_000690535.1. Lineage (NCBI taxonomy): Eukaryota > Metazoa > Chordata > Aves > Cariamiformes > Cariamidae > Cariama > Cariama cristata. The sequence goes on from NW_009623616.1 coordinate 98,098, forward strand.
TGAAAAGCTGATTGCAGTGTACAGCCTTAGCTCAATACCCAGATTTACAATATATCTCCTCTTTGAGCTTTAATAAACATTATAGATAAAAATCCTCACAATACACTGAGATGAATATGCCTCTCTGTTTTCATCCTCAGGTGATTTCCCACATATATCGCTACTCACTCCTCCTCTGACATACTTGATGTGACTACATGAAGTGACCAAAAGCCAGCATAAATATATGGTGCCCACTTATTCGTGTGGATTAATGAGATTCTACTGCTGCTATAGGTTGAAGTTCTAAACTTTAAAATTAATTTAGGTACTCACTGGAATGCAAAGTTAGTGTTGTATTTCTGCTATAATCTCTTAACCTTGGTATTAAAGCCATATTATATTGATAAATATTGCTAGACAAGTTTGTCCACAAAAAAAATTATTATCATTATATTACCGCTGAACAATTTATTTGTTAAAAGCAATAAAAGAAAGGAAGGAGAGGAAGGAAGAGATGGAAGGGAAGGAAATAAAGAAAGATCCTCAAAAGCGGCTTGTTTCTTGGGAAACTAGCATTCTTTCATCTCAAAATGAAAATCCATACAACATAAACAATATTCTGAACAGGAAGTGAACCTCATAGAAACATTTTCCTCATAGAAAAATAATGTTAGCATTAAATATAAATATGCTGTACATTATGCATACAGAATAACGCACTATACTTTTGCCTTTCATGAAATGACCTAAGCCCCATGAGTGAATTCTAGATCTGCGGCTATCTATCATTGTATAAATAATTACTATGTCCAAATGTGCCTGAATAGTATCTGAAAGATAGAAATACAGGGGTTTGGAACAATGCCATTTTGTATTTTGGGTATTTATAGAGTGAACATATATAATTATCCAAGCGTTCTAGGCATTTGTATTAGCAACTCCCATTAAAGTTCTGGAAAGTGCTAAGGCTGTATTTGGGAGCTGACCACTCTGCAGTTTGCTTTCCAAAAAACAGAACAGTATTCAGATTATTTTTAGATTCCCATTATAAGCTTCATGGACTTTACCAGGTAAATCCTGCCCTGTCACACACATAACTCCAGCAAACGAAATCTTAAGTATGCAACTGTGCAATAAATACTTATAATCCAGCTGTTTCCATAAAAAAAAATAGATTACTCTGATACTGTTATAAATATAGACTGGTTTTTACTGCATGAGCACAGGCAGCTACAGTAGTCATGGCCTGAAACAGTGAAATTAAAATTTGATAATCAGACTAGATCTTCTTCAAAGATCAGTTCTTTTTCTGTTTATTTCATCCTTTGATAACACTAAGGAAATCTTACAGGAAGATAATGACACAAAAGCTCATAATTCTCTGGTTTTGTCCTAAATTTAGGAAACATCTTCAAAATACTGATTGCTGATGCTGTGAAGTTGCACCCATTTTCAACTTCTGGGATGTCTCCATTACTGTTGGCTCACAAACCTACAGAACTAACACACTTAAAAGGACTAAGAGGAAAAAAATGTATCATTCATTAAGAAATGAAACACATGATGTAAATCTTACACCTCTTAAACAAGTAGAGAAGTGCTTTTCATGACCTGCTGACAAAGTTTCAGTGCAGAATATTTTTATATGAATTCACACATTAGTTAAGCAGAGAAATTTTGGAACAGTTTTTCATGCTTTTGCATAAAGTATATGTTAATTATTCATCTAATTTCATTTTCTTCCCACATAAATTTCGTTCTTATTTATGCATAGTTGACTTGATTGAGCAGGCTGCCAGAAAGGGTCAGATAACCCTTTCCTGAGCAAATGGAAAACAAGCACACTTGTGAATGCTGAAATGGCATATTTTGGAGAATATATGCTCAAGTAGCCCCCTTTATTGCAGAACTTTATTAACGTGTATTTTTGGCTCAGATGCTGAAGTTTTAAAAAATCGGTCTGAGCATGAGATGTACCCAGGTTTGAGGCATCCAAAATCATAATTTATTTTGACCATTTCTACTAAAAGAAAAATTGGAAATAAAGGTCCTAATTTGCAGTGGAGCTTAAATAGCATTCACAAAATGAAGACGTATTAAGCAGATGTATTAGTCATAAATTACTGTTCTTTAAGGCCGGGAAAAGAACTGGGATGTCCCGTTTCTCAGAGAAGTACTGAAATCACCAGCCTACAGTCATTTTTAGTGATTTCATGAATAATCAATTGGTGAGGCAAAGTAGAACCGCTCCAGCAAGGGATCCTGGGGCATGGCTCCATGTTACAATTTATGTGGCAGAAAAACCTCTTCAAGTGACTCCTGCTTCTTTCTCCATATCCAGGGACTTGTTATTACCCCTAGTACCACTTGCCAATACTTCATACTGTTGCAAAAGCAACTGTTTGAAGGGTCTGGTTCAAAATCAGATCAGTAAAGCAATGTGCATTTTAGGGTGGGGAAACCCAAAAAGTACGAAAATTAAATAAATAGCTCTGTCATATTTGGAGGGCTGTTGAATTGTTGCAGATGGTGGCAGGGTGAAAAGGAGTAGTGGGAGTCAGTGAACGTTTCTGGAGAAAATCTAGCAAGGAACCACGAATCATGAGACATCTAAACCTCCACTACTTTTAAGTGGCTTAGCCAGAGGAGAGCAAACTGCAAAAACTATGGGAAGCAAGTAGTTTTGGGTTTTGTGAAGTCCACCAGTGAATGTAAGTTAAATTAGAAATATTACCCATTGAAATTTCTCTGCATTTCAGGTTAATTTTCTAGGGAGAGATGGCTTGTGTGATCATCCTCCTTCACTTGGTCCAAATTACTTAAGAACCATGGTTCCATTACAACAAGTTTTAAGAGATGGTGAATATCTCAAGACTATTGTTTTCCTATAGCTAACTTGAGAGGACAGGCTGCTGCAGGAGCTCAGACCTCATTAGATATCAGAGAACCTATAGGAAGGATGCCTTTAGAAAAACCCTTACAGAGACAAAAGCTTCAGTCAAAATCTGTGCCCGAGAATCAATTTTTCTTTAGAGGTTTCTCTCCATGGTGAGTACTTTGGTGTCCAATATGGCACAGATCCTGTTTGAAGCTTTTCACGTGGTTAGGTGGCATTTATAACATCTGAGCCCTTCCCATCTCACCTTTTTCCTCTTCCCCCCATACCCACTCTTCCTGCTTCTCTTCCTTCTTGTCTCATAACAGGTCAGCTCACACCGCAGTATTTATATAATTCAGTTAAAAAGGCAGTCAACCATGAGGTACAATCTCATTGGAAACCAGAGAAGATTTCTTTCTGCAGCTTAGGGAACAAACTTGAGTTTTAAAATGTATTTAGGCTAATATCATTCACCAGATTTAGTCACAGGGTTCACATAGTTTTTAATTGTCCCACAAATGTAAACTTTGGAAAGAAAATTAAAAATTAAAAAAAAAACCCACCAAACTTCTCAATGATTTGTCTAATATCAGTAGGAAAAAAGACTAAAATAGGAATTTACTCACGATAAGGATAGGAAGTAGGGCTGAAGTGATAGCTGACAAGGTATTTGCTTTAGGAAAAGTGGCAGTAGTCCTGTCTGATAAATGCTAGTAAGTAGAATTTACCCATTTTAGCATCTTAATTTGGGCACCCCAGAGTTCAATTTCCCTTGCCTGGCCTGGAGTGCTGAAACAGGTACTTTTAATCTCATTTTGTAATATACTGCTAACCACTAAAATACATGTACATGAAACTTGTGAAAGTATTGTTAAGGGGGGAAAGAAAGTTTCTGCACCTTCATTTAAATTGCAAAGAGTAGTTGCCCAAAGGGGCTGGTTGTGAAATTCGTTGAAAATGTGTTTTGTTATTAACCAGTTCTGAACTTAAAATATGTGACAAGCTTCTTTTTCCTTCAGTGCCTCAAGCAAAGAAGAACAAAACAGTGTACTAATATACAGCATATATAAATGGCTATTTTAACAGTAGAACATCATCAACCATAGAGAAGCCAGGCAGAAACAAAATTTACTTGTAAACCTTGAAAGGAATTGATAGCCTTTTCTTCCTGTGTTACTACATTTGGCCCATTTTGCCTCTAAGTGTTTTTTTTTCACTGTGCTGAATTATATTTACATTCCTATTAAGATGAGCCCACATCCCAGAAGGACAAAAGTCCCACACTACTGTTTCAGCAGCTGAACCTACCACTCCTTTTGAAGAGTACATGTTGTTCTCATGAATCTAAGACTTCTTTCAGTGGAGAAAAAAAACCCAGATGTCTTCTGATGTGTATTTGTAAGTAGGTGGCCCTTGTCAAAGGTAAATAAAAGCATTACTCATACCTATTTATTTTGTAAATGTATTTTTTGAAATGCTAATAAGAGAGCTGTATACCTAAAACGTTAAGACAAAAAGTTTATCAGTATTTTTCAGGGTCCTTAGAGCCTCATTCCAGATTTTGTGCCTTGTGTCATTGACAGGTTTTTTTAAAAGGTTTTTCTTCTCCTTTTTTTTTTTTTTTTTTGGTCTTAATGCTGCTTTAAAAGCTCCAGTCTCCTGAAGGCAATAGTTCCTCTAATTAGAGCACATAAAAGACTTTTCTTATTGACAACATTATATTTCTGTCCGTCAATAAACTCATTAATTGCTTCAGACTGTCTTAGGAAGAAAGAACTAAAATCTGCAAATTTTTGCCCTCATCCTATTTTCTGTGGAGGATAATTAAATCAATTCAGGGTTTGAAGAAATACTTGCAGCCTTTCTAACTATAACTTTTGGTTACTGAAACAGCAGGCTGTAGGGGAAGAGACAACTGGCACAGATGACTCTAGAATTTCCCTGTTAAGTTTCTCTCCCCGAATGAGTCAACTGTGGGCTGCAGCAACAGGCAGGTGACGCCTTAACTCTGCTTCCAGCATTTTAATTTTCGTCTTCTTCTGAAGTTCCATAATGCTTAGTGCCTCCATTGCAGAAAACAAAAGAAAGCAGATTTAAGTTTGGAAACTTCAGCCTATTAGATACTTAAAAGAAAAAAAAAAAAAAGGAAAAAGGAAGACCCCATCCCTACCTACAAAATCGAGATGCATGACTTCCTATTTTGTGAGATAAAACACATTTCATACGTGTCATCTTTCTTCTGATGATGTTCCATCAATAAACATAGGAGGATCTCTGCTCTTCTTGGTTTTCTTCATCAAAAAAAGGACAGGCACCAGCTGGAGTAGGGGTGTGTGTGTGTGTGCGCAACTCCTCCTTTCCTGTCATCAGAAGTTAATGATCTATACAAATAATGAACTATAATTAACACAGAGACTGGAGATGCCAATGTACTCTCTGCTCCCTTCCTTGTAGTACCTTATAGTTGTGGCATTTCGTCACTTCCTACAGACTGCAGTTTGCTAGAGAGAATATAAACGTGATTGTGTGGCAAGGGAGCGTGGAGCATGTGCTCAGCGGAGTTTTCTGAGCATAGGTATCTATTGCTGCCTGCCGTTGCAGGCGTTGGGGCCAGGCACTCAGATGGTCTCTGGTAGTCTTATCTTTCATACACCATGAGAAAGCAACACATTATCACCACAACTACTCATCATGAACTACGGTGAGATTGCTAAGAGAGTAATTGCTCAAAGCATTTAAGAAAATTATTTTGCTAACCTTAAGGAAGTCCCAATAGCTTAAGCCTACTGGAAAGTAGTATAAATGTTTCCACTGTGACTTTTTTGCTACTTCTTTCTATGCTCTCTGTTATACAAACTCCCTCACAGATTGCTTCTCAGAGCTAATCGGTACCACTGCAGAGCTCAAATAATAAATACTACCTCAAGTAAGTAGTGCAAGACAGACATGCTTTCAGCTGAGAAATGGTATGAAACAAATGGAGACGTTCAGTGAAGTGCAGAGATAGAGACAAAGCTGTTCCCAATGGCAGAAGCTAGAAAGGAGAAGGCTTTCTCACCAGTAAAGAAGAGCCACTGACATAAAGCTAGCTGAGAACAGGTATGGTTGCATAAGGATCACAGAGGCATGAACAGTTTCACGGTTGCACAAGGTACATTGTGCTGAATATGTTCATAAGAGTTTTCAAACTAAGAAGGGCAGCTTTAATTTAATCGAGAACAGCTCTAATTAAAACTTACTCTGTGGTGGAAGAAAACCTATTGTTCAAATGAATTCTTTATGCTTGTCATACTAATTTTTTTCTTACCAAATCAGATTAGAATAATTATAAGCCTATAATGACATCAAAACACCCCAGTAAACCAGCCACTTACCGCCAGAATCTGACACCTTATTCATGCTGAATAGCAATTTAATCTGTCGTGGGACTACTCAGTATGAGTAATTGTAACAGAATTTCCTCTTTGGCAGTTAATAGCATATTTTATCTGTCAATATATCTCTAGAAGATTAGCCAGGCATACTTGCGGTTAGGGTAACTGATCCAAAAGAGGCTGTTGACTGACCCAGCTCATCTCAGAAACAGAGATATGAGAGACATTAGCAGAGACAGTCTGTTGTAATGCACAGAGTAACAGAAAAGAAGAGTAAATTATTGATAGGAAGGTGAGCACCCCTGTTAATGTGTGAGGCATCTTTTATAGCTGTTTTAATTAAGGCATAAAATCTTATGTAAATCCTTTGGGACAATGGCAATATCCATTAGTGAAGTTTCTGTCCAAGCAATAAAACTACCTTCAATTTGTTTGAATTTTTGCCTGTGGTTTAATTGAATGCTATCCATTCTTTATGCCAGCTCTGTACTAATGGAAACAACAATATTTTCCCCATTTAATAATGACATGCTTGATGGAATTCAATATCTTAACCAAATTCTCCTCTGGGAACATTAAGACTTTGTTGTTTTCAGATGCCTTAAAGTTAAATACCATCCAGCTATTAGTGAGAGACTGTTTGCTCTTAATGCCATTGATTGGTAATGGATTTGCTAAGAATAAGGTTGATCTTTGCTTTCCTAGAGGCTTTTTGCATTCATAAAAAAATAAAGCTACACAGTTTTTGGTTTATGGGCCTATTTTTTCTAACTTGGCAGCATGCATTCATTTCCAGGAGCACTCATGATCTCTATTGTCAGCATTGCTAGCTGCAATACATCCGGATTCTACCAAGAGGGTCACATCCACACCAGTTTGCAATTGACAGATTCATTTCCTACCTTCTCTTGAGACAGCAATGAGGACTGAAAAAATCAGAGGTCCACTGTAATTACTATGTATATTTCAGATTAAATAAATGTGATAAAAGCCTCCATCTGGCTGTTGATCAAACGTGCAGAGGCAGGCTGATTTTCAGTGACATACTACAATATGTCTCTTGTAACAGTCCCTAATGCCATCCTGTAAATTACTTACATTTGGGATTACTTGACTACGGCACACAGAAATATTACTCACTGTTTAAGTGCTGCCTACTGGGAGTATGGGAGACGCGGTCTAATCTCAAAGTTGTTAAGCAAGGCATTAAGAAATAATGGGGCCATGTTTATTTTACTAAATGCCAATTGTGCTCACACTATTTGAAGATGGCAAACCCATTTTAATAGTAGCCTGAGCCTGTTCCTGATGCTGGAAAGCTGTAAAAAGTCTAACGCTGGGGAAATGAGTGTAAGTGGTGCGCTGGAACAGTTCTTGAGGAGAACTTTAAAAAGCAGAAAAGTCCTGCAAGATATGTCGATAGTTTCAAATTATACTCTATCTGCTGAAAAAATGCAGGTGGCTGTCTCAATAGAAATTCAGAGATTCAGGGCCTTTCATTAAAGAAAAATCCCAACCAGTCACCTGAAAAAGAAACAATACAAATTTCAAGGGAAAAATAGAAAATGATACTGCCATTTCTCCATTTACTTTACACCTCTCCTTGCAGTGGTGGTTGCAATATGTGGAGAGTCAAAATTTACTACACTACTGAAGGTCTTATGGTAAAAAAACTTATGGTAAGAAAGAAAGGCTGGGGAAAAATGTGTGGGGGATATTCAGAGAGCAACTAATTGTGGTTAAAAGGGCTGTTCTTATGGTTTACAGCTCCTTGAGGTTTGCAACTCACAGAACAACTACAAAATTAATTCAAGATTGAAAATACCACTGTTTATTAAAAAAAAAACAAACAATTCTCCTCCTGTAGCCAAAATATGGATATTTCTTGTCTACTGTATTACATTCGTACTTCTTGTTGAACGTCCATTCTGCCCAGAAAATGTAGCAGGATACTCTGTGTAAATGAAGGTGCGGCCCAGCAAGAGAGCTTTGGCCCTTTAAATTCTTGTTGTAAAGCCCAGTAGAAAGCTCGTGTTGCTCTACAGCTCTTAAAAGGGCGGCATCTTTGTACTGCTGGGGTTAAAATTGGTTTCCTTCTAGCCATTGATCTGGAAAAAGTTCTTGGAAGCATTCATGAGTCTAGGAAACATCTCATGGCAATTTTTGCTCTAGAAATATTCTGCTCCTCTCTTATTTGATCACTCCAACAAGTAACTTTCCCTTCCTTTCTTTATTCAGTTCTTATTCTGTTTTAACTGCATGAGATTTTCCATATAATCTCTTCGCCCTAAATTGTCTCATTAGCCTACATCACTTGGCATCCACTCTTACTTAACTGAAGTGGTTTATTAAATGATATTTCCCCTTAAAAGGCCTCTAAAAACTTAGTCCTCTCTTTGGGAAAGCATGAACACAAAACGTGAAAGCAAAAATCAACGTTACAAACAAAGCTGGAATTAACATGACTTTTCCAAATGCCACCGCCGAGCAACTTTTCTTTATCTCTTTCCTTCTTCCCTTCCTTCCTAGTAAGTCTGTTCTCTTTATATTATAGCCATGTAAGGGACATGATGTTTCTCTCTGAAGTATTCTGTGTGTTTAAACTGATTAAAAATTAAGATGTACTCCAAAAATGTGATTTTGATCATTATGACATTCTCTTCGACGCAGAAGCTTTTGTTAGTCAGAAAAATTTTAGTTATGACTATCTCACTAATATCTGTAAAAATAGTATTGCCAACATGAAGCTAGTAGATACTACATTCAGCTGAAAAGCAGAGATTCTTTCTGAAAGGTTGAGCATATGAAGCCAAATGTGGATGTCAAGTCAAGATGCCAATGTCAAGTTTTCTGGTGTTACAGCCCTTAATTCAGTAAAACAACAAAGTATGCAACAAATGGGACTTAAAACAAGATTAAGTATTTTTGTTCAGTTGGAACCAGAGTGTTAGATCCCAGCTTTGGTTTACAAGACACTGACTACCAAAAGAAAGACAGATAAACTAAAGAAGGAGCTAGGATTCCTTTAGCTGTGAGAAGCAGTGTTTTTAGCCTTCCCTGCCCTCTGGAGAGCCTTAGCAAGCTGCTCGTCTTCCTGCGGAGGTGAGATTCATGAATTCAGAGCCCGTTGCAAAAGCTTCTCTCTGACAGCAGCATGTCTGGGTCTGGTGCCAGAAGCAGCGGTGAGCCCGTGGCGCTGGGCAGTGCATAATCAAAGAGTCCCTCTCGCTGGTAGCAGCCTCTCATCAAAGCACTGCTCTTGTCACCTGGGCCAAGGAGGCAGCATGTGGCCTGTTCCTGCAAAATCTATTTCAGTACTTAAGGTGGAAAGGGCTTTTTTACACTTTGCAGTCCAGCAAAATCATAAAAATGTACCTTGCTCTGCATAATGATGACTTAGTCTGCTCAGAGCAATGCATAAGGCCTAGCAGTTGGTGAGGTGTCCCTCCAGGACACTGTGCACTCCTTGAGAGGAAGGTTAGTTTTTCCAGGGATAAGCACAGAAAATGAAGTTTAAATCCTTGCCATGCAACAAATACGTGGGTGTGCGCTCTGGCAAAATGTTTTCTTTATCTGTGCCTCAGTTCCCCTAAAATAAATTGAGACTTATGGACAATGAATGATCTTGACTCATAGAACAACGAATGATTTTGAGACAGCGCGGTAGTAGGGGTAAGGCTGGTACTTCGCCTGTCCTTACAAACAATATTTTATATAATAGTACTTAAAAACATTTGAAATGGACTTCTGTGGGTTTAATTTTTACTAAGCTTTTGTTGGATACATTTCTTGTTCTTTGGATAAAAGGAAAATGAACATCAATTATTATGTGTTTGCATAATGAAGAAATTAATAGCTGGATGCCTTTATTTCCAAGAGATGAGATTGAACAAGATAGCCTTACACAGCTACATTACTAAAAGTAATTCACACTAGGTAACTAATGAAGATAAAAATAAACAGAAATATGGGAATAAGCCAGAAATAGGATGAATCTACTTCCAGATTACGGAAACAAACAGTAAAGTATTAGGGCTGTTGTTAAACATTGTTCATAGGTCAACATAAACCCTTGGGTTTATAAGTAACCTTGAATTTAACAGGAAAAGTTGTTCCATTTTAATAATAGAATCACTGAAGATGTATGTCAGCTGATATAAGAAGGTAGCAGAGAATGAATGTTTAAAAAATGAACAGCTATAGTCTCCTGGCTTCAGTTTTCTTTTTCATCCCAGTAACGTCTACTTTCTCATAAGTGCTAGTAATTTATGCATTACAATTAAACATAGAAAATTATGATTAAAACTTCTTTATATTTAGTTACACTAACTTCCTAAACTCTCAGGGGAGCATTTAAAGGTTAATTCCTTTATCTGTATGTTAATCAAATGCAACAATACAGTTCGGAACTTTAAAATTCCATGAAGCAAGCAAACCTGCATCTAGCTGTCAAGGTTTCAGTGAATGGTATTAGAAGGTAATCCTACCATTTTTGTGACAACTGAGCAACAAAAGCACAATAATCACAATAAAAGACCCATAAAATGTTACTGTTTTAAAATAATGTGTGTACAGGTACAGAGATTTCTCTTTACAACCTTAGTAGCTGTTCAAGCACATGAACATGTTAGACATTTCAAGGGACATTTGTGCCCTATGTGGCTGCCACAGGGTATAAGCAGTTAAATTTTCATGGCACTATAAACTGGCATAGTTCCAAAAGTTACCATGGCTCTGCAAATATAAGCCATAATGTAATACATTTCACATATGTTAAGCATGACAATCCTGGTGAATGGTTCACAAAAGAGAGCAGCAAACTCATACCCTGCAGAGATCAGCTAGTTAGTGGCTGCCCACGCTCATGGACAGTAAAGGTCAACAAGGCGGTTGGGAGCTGGAGCACGTAATGTATGAGAAGATGCTGAGAGAATTACATTTTTTCAGGTTTACAAAGAGAGAGGTAAGGGAGGAAATATTATCGCTATCTTCAGCCACTACACGGGAAGGAGAAGAGGTGATCAAGCCAGACTCTTATTAGAGGTGTACAGAGATAAGAGGCAACAGATACAAGCTGGAACATCAGAAAACCAAACTACATATTAAGGAATTCTTTTTCACCACAAGGATGGTTAAACACTGGAACAAGTTACCCAGAGATACTGTGCATTCTCCGTCCTTGGACATATGTAAAACTCACTTGAATGAGGCCCTGAGCAACCTGATGTATGGTGGCCCTGCTCTAAGTTGGGCTTGGACCAGATGATCTCCAGAGGTCCCTGACAACTTATGTTATTCTGCAATTCTAGGAAATGGGTCATAAGCCACCAAAATGAAGAAGACATGGAAAAAAATAAAGAGGTTTTCCAGATTTCTGCATCTTAAAATGAACAGAGTTAATAATAAACCAGTATCCAGCAGATGGATGCTAAGATCCTACTATTGCTTTAAGATGTACTGTTCTTTCTGTGTTGTCTTACACTGTTGCCATCACTCTTATATCCATACTGTCAAAAATTCAACAGGCTCTCCAATTACTTTTCTCCTTCCTTCTAGTAATGGACACACTTGAATCAGGGAGCAGGAGTTCACATAAAACCTTAGAAACTATACCGCAGAAAGCAGCTGTATGTTGGCAGAGAAAAACTTTATGTGATATAAAGAGCCTTGTCTTCCTCTAATAATTTTTTTTCCTTGAAATAATTTTTTTTCTTTATCTCAAAACCAGGGTCACAGCAGTCATTCTGAAAATAAAAGTTCTGTACTAGATAATTTCAGATAATGTTTTACAAAGCATTATACATAATCAGAATGTCAAAGGTCAGCAAATTGTTCCAATGGACTTTCCATCAAATTATGTTTACAATTACTGAGAGGTTAGATTTGCAAAGAAATGAGATGACATTTCAGCATTCTGTCGCAATTGCAGTATTTTCAGTCTGAGGATTTCAGTTCTATGGTCAGCTTGACAAAACTAGTGTAATTCTGTTTTTCTCAGGTATAGCTAGGTTTATTTATAGCAAGGTCAACTCATTTGAAATCTCTTGTATCTCTTTACTCACTAGAGAAATTGTCATGCAAGTAAAACTCTGGATGGTGGTGTTTCTCTGTAATAGCAGGGCGTAAGAACCAGCAACCACAGAAGTTGCTTCTCTGCCTGTCAGACTTGATGTTCAATACACAAAACATTTCATAGATAAAAATATATTGCAGCTTATCTCTGTGTAATAACAGCAAGCATGCATCTTTCAAAGTACACTGTAGGCCCCAAACACGGCAGGGGCTCTGATGGGACTACCACATGGAAGCCCTCATCTAACAATCTGACAACTAAATATACAGTCCAAATCTTCTCCACAAACTTGGGGAGATAAAATCCTGCCATAAAAATTTTGAACTGAAATTTTCCTCTGCCTCCAAGTTCTGTGGGAAAACATTCTGGAGCACATCAGCCATCTCTCTTTTCCTCTTGCTTCCCCCAATCCCTTCCTCTTTGGTAATTTGACTTCAAGGAAAGGAAAATTTCTCAGAAAGTCTGCTAATGATATAGCAGCCCAACTATAGAAGTGTGCTTCCACGCAGTGTTTTGGGTCTCCTGCCTTCCACAAATCTAGCACCATCCTTCCTCTCTGTCACTTTTTCATGAAAGATGCTCATACAGCTTCAGCAAAACTGTAATTTAAAACGACTTCCCCAGTGCCACAAGCATCTGCATAAATCCTGTTACTGCCTTGCTATTGTGCTGTTACTTCCTGCTATTTCTTTGGAAATTAAGAAGTTTTCCTTGTACCAAAAGTAGGTTCCATGAGACCTCTTGTATTTTTTTCTATTCAATGTTACTTGTACTCAGGATGAGAACTAAATGCACATTTAAATATTTTTAATACATCTTGGGTCAAATTTGAGCAACAAAGTTATGAAGTGTGTTCATAAAAGCGTGGCCTGTGCCGTTTAAAGGACAGTGAGAGAGATGTGTCCCTGATGAACACATCCTTGGATAACTAGTATGCTGTAGTGTGCTTGCCTAGAGGCAGCACTGTTTTGGCTGAGCTGATCATCTGTGTACCTGCCTGCCCCGTAAAATTGTTTTAAATTCACAAAGTAAGTGTCTTGAGCCCTAAGTTGCCTGAAGGCCCAACTCATTTGTTTTACCTCAAGAATGTTAAATATACACTTGAAAACACTGAATTTAAATCAAATTGTACTAGCTATAGACAATTTTATTCAAGATGCAACAGGAAGAGGAGCAGAATCATTGTGTCTAGGGGTGTGGAGATTAACAGGGAATATTAAAATAAACACAATTCTGGCAGGCATGAAAGAGGGTGAAACCCCCTGAAAATCATAAGGACAACATCACAACAAAATTACATGCCATGACCATGACCACCTTCACACTATGAGACAGAAATGAAGTCAAGTCCCCAAAAGCTGATAGTTGTGTTATCTGACAGGCAGGGTTTCGTGACCTTAATTTAAGAAAACACCACTTTTGAATGGGACTGGCTTGGGGTATAGGTGGAGTGAACACATGAGTTATTGTGCCCAAAGAACAACTTGACATGCCTAATTCAGCATTGACCTCCTCTTCCATAGCTGACTGTCTAACATCATGCACTGAGTATCAGATTGCCTCTTCTTTGGCCTCGTTCTCTGTTGACTAGGTGTCCCTAGAAAGGTAAACTCCTCCTGGGCAAATAACTCAGAAGATAGATGCAGTGTCACATCTGTTGTCTCATCTCCCTTTCATGCATGCACAAGTGTATGCTGACCAGCAATGGTATGATTTGGCCTTGGGCATGACCAAAATGTTCCAGCATTCCTAACGAGATATAAACTACTTTCAGCTGGGTAGTTCCTCAACAACACTTCATCTACAAATGAACTGGAATGCTGTATTTGAATGCATCATATGTGAAGGACATGGTGTCACTAACATGTTCTGCTACTTTTCGTAGTGATTAGTTTAATTCCTGACTGTATGTTCAGCAGAATACAGACACTCGAGTAAAATCCATCTCCCTCTCTCTCCATCTTAGAACTCTTCAGAGGGGTGTACTTCTGACATAGCAGTTGATTAGAACATAATGTTTTTAAGCACATTTACATTTAGTTGATAGGGTACATTACTCATTTACATTCATGACTATTCTGGTTAAACAAGTCCATTTTAGCATCTTATGACAGGACTTTATAGTTCATTGACTAATTTTCTATACTGTTAACATTTTTATGGGAACATAGAAGAAAATAGTGTATGTGGAATCTTCTTGGAAAGTTTTCTTCTAAGCACTGCTTTTTTTACAGAATTTATTTTCTAGTTATTGAAAAAAAATCTGTAGAAGCTAAGTAGCACAGTTAAATGTATATCACATTGCCTAGTGTTGCTTAAATTTGTTCTTTGAAACATCTGTTTTTCAAGCTTTATTTACCTGTCTGGTGGTAGTCAGACAAATTACTGCAAGATTTTTTTGCCAGAAGAGATGTCTGTCATTTGACAGAACAGATGCAGAGAAAAGAAGACGACTTGCCTTTTCCTGAAATATGCTGGAAACAAAACTTGCCCAAACAAAACAAATGCTTCAGTTTTCCACTACATCCACGAAGCACTCATCCAGCCAACCCTTTAAAGAAGTACTATCATGACTGAGCTCCTCATCTGAGGCTTAACCATGAACAGCTTAACATTGTGTATGCATTGTGCTTGCTTTACGCTTCAATGTCTAAGGATGCAGTCTTTCTCCCATCTGACTCAACGCACATTTCAAGCTTTTAAATGTTTCAAACAACTTGAAACTACTACAAAGGGTTGATGGTTGACAGAGATGTTTCTCAGCCAATAGAGACTACTTCTGGGACCTTCTTTGTGTGCAACATGATCAAAGGTGTGTTTCTTCTTAATACAAAGAATACAAAAACCATTCTGAAAAGCACTGAACAGGTATTTATCTCATGCACATATTTACATCATGGCCTGGCATGTATTTAAACACAATATCATCAAGAAGACTTCTTGAACCAGATTTATAATCTTTAATGGAAGTCTGTCACATTATCTCAGAGCAGAGGACAAACTCAAGGATGTATGTGCAGCCTGGTGGGAAAGAACAACCCTTGTGCTGGTACATCCCCAGCAGCCAAGTCCAAGCAGTAGAATTTCAGGAAGGATAATATTTATCATTCCAAATCACATATTTTGGCATAATGCTTTTTTATGGACTGGCGATTTTTTAGAGACAAGACAAGCTTTATAATCAGCTATTACAGCAATCCTTGTTTAAAATGCTGACATGTGAAGGAAAGTATTAAAAAAAAGAAATTTGTTTAGTCCATAGACTCACACACAGAAACTAATACTGAGGAAAGTGCTAGAGAATGTGCTCCTTTTAATTCCCAGTTCTCAGATCTGGCTTCAGATTATTCCATTTCTTCATATGCCAACAGCAATATGGATTACTTGAGGAGTAAAATACCACACAGTATAAGAACTTCAGAGTATCGTCCTTTAAAGAGGCAACAATGTGTATGGGATCCATGACACATTGAAAGTACCAGTTCAGAGAGTTGCTTAAAGAGAACAAAATGAATGTTGTGAAACCCTCCAATACAACACTTTGAAATGTCTCATATATGCCTTTTGAGGAAACATAAAAAATGGTGGCTGTGATTGCTTTTCATAGCTGACAACAGCATTTTGATATCAGATCTTCCTTTTTGAGGTAGAACCTGTGTGAAACAAGCAGCTGTGCATCAAAACCAAAATATTCTTCCAAAGAGCTACAAGAAAGGCCTAAGACATAAAAGGACTGATAATTATAACAGCACAAATATAATGAGCTCTGAGTGTAATTGATGGTGAGTTGAACTGTTCTTTCAAATCAAAAAATCAAACTTCATTTTCAACATGTTTAGGGAGAGTTATTCTAGTGCTAACATATTAATAGTGTTTTTACACCTAAATTGTACAGGAACCTTTTATTCCCAGAACACCCTGAAAACTAGATGACTCATTTCAACAGGTTACGCCTCGTGAAACATTTTAAACAAACTTGAAAATCAATTATAACGAAAGAGATGTTATGTTGCTTGTGGAAATTTTGGAAAAAGCAAAGCCATGCTTTTCTTTACTGCATTATGTGCTTATTAAAATCTGCGATTTAAAAGATCAAAAGAGACTGGAAAGACTGGGAGAGGGAGAGAAGAATCTGTCCTATGAACACAAACCTCTCTCATTTCATTTTTCCCATTTCATTCACTTTTGTTCATAAACAATATTGAATCATAGAGATGTAGCCATGCTCTCTGATTTGTGGTACTTCCTACATGACAGAATGCTCTAAAATGCAGCAGAAAGAGTTACTGTATCTGTGGATGAAACCAATCAGGATCAAGAAAAAATACTCAATACATTTGTTCTCTCTATGTGCTAGGGATGGGGAAAGGAAAGGCAGATTTTCAGAAGTTCCTTAAAAGAATAATGAATTAAAATGAGCATGCCCTTCTCTTAGCTACTGCTGTTATTAGTAGCAGGAGTAGGAGTACCAGTTTTACTTTACATATATAGTTCTTTCTATCATTCAGTGAAATTAGAATTAGTGTTATAAACCGGTCTTGTGCTTGCTTCCTCCAAATGCTGTCTCTTTACAAAACATTTTAAAAAAAACTATAAGGGATTCTTTAAATAGCGATAGAAAATAAGACACATCTTTCCCTGGATTGCGCTATTGCCCATTTCTATTCTTAGGGCATTGAAAAACAGAAACATACCAACAGAGAAATAAGATACATGCTTGTATATCCCTGTGCATCTTTGATTTTCTATGTGAACACCACTAAAGGAGAGACTGAGCTTTAGGAAATGCTTCTGTTTCCTTGGTGTGTAAAATGCAGCCCATTGGTGCACAAAACTGCTGGGTCCCTTCCCT
>NW_009623616.1:115287-131716 GCF_000690535.1 Cariama cristata
CTTTGAGAGCTGCCTCCTCCTAGTAGGGAACCAGCTCTGAACTTTGCCCTCTTCATCAGTCATAACATTTAAAACAGCAACGGCATAACCAAGCTCATGGGTTGTGCTTTGTATTTTGCATGTGTTTCTAAGTATTTAATGTTATCAAAAAGGGGATGCAGAGACATGAAATGTCATCCTTTTAGAGAAGAGTAAGGATGGGAATAGCTACAGTGGTGAAACTCTGCTCCTACTAAGTCAGCAAGAAACTTCAACTAGCAAAACCAGATTTCAAGCCAGAATACCAGCCAATGCTCTATTCACTGTTGTATGACTGGCAAAAACCAGATGGGCAAACAATACATACTTTAGGATGTTTTTCCCTTCTTTTTTCCTTTTCTTTCCCCAATTAATTGGTTGCTTTGCTGTTGTTAAATTCCTTTTGTTTTTAAAGAATCTCATTTTCTGTCCATTGAAGCAAAATTGAAGAAAGGAAGTGAGAAAATGATGGGGCAACTAGGCAGGTAAAATCCTTGTAAATCCTACTCCGCACTGCTTAATATTCTGACTACTCACTTCAGGGAGATGAAAACCCTGTTGGCATAGTCTGAGTTGCACTGATGTCTGAGCAGAAAGAGTTTACTGTAGATTTGGAACCTTGACTTGTTAAAAAAAGGAAAGAAAGAGCAAGAAATTAAGATTCCTCTATTATGCTGGGGTTTTCTACAACACAAGCCTCACTGATAAACAGAAATATAAACAAACAGAAATTAGAAGCATTAGAAGTGGTCACAAACTGCTGAAGGTCCCCATTTAATTAGTATTCAAACTACTAGCGAACCATCTAGCTCATTTTGATTCATTACTGGAGAAACAGAAAAATAACATAATTCCTAATGATTAAGACTGCCATTATGTATATTTGTATAGGCATCAGATTCTTTTCAAGTTGCTGGGACCAAGCCAGGATTCCAATTTTTGCCTGAAGCAGGCAAGAGACTCTGCTGAAATGAAACTTTACATCCCTAATGCAAACAAAAGTATGCCTTGAGAGTATATGCTCAGTTCAATTGCCTGAATATACACACAGGGGCAGAGTCTTCTCTCCATCATCTACTGGAATAGAAGTGCTGTTATATGTTTGACAGATATATATATTCTTTAACATACTTCAAGCATCTTATGTATCGCTGCAGTTGTAGCACTGTATTAAGCTGCAGTATCTTTTTTTTTTCTTTAGCAAAAGAAGATATAATTAGGACATACTTAATGGATGGGCCAGGAATCAGCTCTATACCTTCTTCACCCATCCACTCTAACTCCCTCAAACAGTCCAACCCTCAATATTTCCTCATGTATTCAATGTAACATGCACATTTCATACATGGAGTTACTAGGTTAGACTCACAGGGCTTGAGCACTGTAAGCTACTGTTACTTGACAGCCTTCACTGATGTGTAGTAGCAAGGAGCCTGCTCAGGGTATGTAAAACCAGATCATTTGAATGAAAATGTCTACACAGATCATTAACTTCTACCCATTGATGCCTCTTTAGTCTTTTCCACTGATTCTTCTCTCACTCATAAACTGGTGAGTATTGACAAAGGAGAGTAAAATCCAGATGCTTTTAAATTTTCAGGGCTAAAACTCACTCTTTCTGATTTATGACTGGATGTGAATTAACTGTGTTTTTTCCTGCCTATGTATCAGAGGGAGTAGGGTGAGCTGACCAGGATATGTACCCTCTTAGCAGCTAGAGTTTCATACCCAAGCATTTCAGTAAAAGCAGAAACTGAAAATGGCATGCTAATAAGTGATAAGAACTGCAGCAGCTTCATTGCAGGTCTATAGCACGAGTACAGTTTGGGACCTAGAGAGCAGCATGCCTCTCCTTGCTCTCTGTGGAAAGAACCAAACACAGCTTCAGCTGGGTGCCAATTTCCAGTGCTTACTTTTTCAAGACTATTGAGCTCTTTTGATGCACCTCAAGCCTGAACAGCATCACCTTTGCTGCATAATCTTCCTAGGAGTGCTCCTGAACATGAAAATCAGCCTGAATTTTATGCATATCACCAGAAGGAAAAAGGCCAATGAAAAGTCTCTAATTACGTATCTCTTTTTCCCAAAGAAAAAAACACAAAACCCCACCATATTAATTATTTTCCTTAATCCACTATGCAAGAGCTCTATTTTTACAGCTTCATTCATGTATTTTGTAACTTCTGAATATAGAAACATGTCGGGATTTTTGGTGGGAAAGACAATACATATGTATAAATTATTCACAATGTACTTCATGCTCATATAAATCTTCCCTCATTAGTACTACACTCAAATTCAGATTTGTGTAATGATCACCAGCTTACTCTGATTTCCTAAGAACTGTACCAAATATTTTACCTATGTTTGCTGTAGGAAATGAACTCTGATACGGATACCAGCATATTTACATGATTTGTATATCAGAAAGGTTTTAACAGTAAATTATACTGCTAGAAGATTTAGTTTAATTACATTGGATTAACGTAGATGGTTATTACAGTTGTGATTCAATCTTGCAATTTTTAGCATTTTCATCTGTGGTTATAAAATGTGAATTTGTATTACCTCTTTATGCACTTTATGTTCCCTATTCCTACCATAATTATAACATATGGTCTTTAGGTTTCCCCTACTACTTTGTTTAATTGTGGAACCATTACTGCTATTACAACCTTGAGCCACCTATACAATATTTCTTTACACATACCTGGTATTTGAGACTTGTAGGTTTATAGTAGTGCGATTGCCAATTAGTTTGATAGTCATTTTACCACGGAACTCACACAGTAGCTGGCCATGGAGAAACATTTTTTTTTCCCTTACAGCAGTATGAGTCACATCTGATAAGCATTCTCTGTGTTAAGGTATTTTTTTTTCTGATAAAGTAAATTACATAGTAGGGTGAGTAAATGCCTTTTGCATCCATAATTTGTATTTGCATTATTGGGAAGGAGGAAAACTCGTAACTTGGTTTTTATGATTTTATAATTTCATTGAAACTGTGGGACTTGGCAACAAAGAATCTAAATTTGTAATGAATTTTGTTAAGATGTGTTACATCACTATTATTTATGGCAATAACAGGGAAATTAAGCTGCACTCTCAAGCATATCCATCTCCTTCATGACCATTAGACTTTTAGTGGGCTTACTTACAAACAAAATCTTAAATTTAGGGCGAAAACTTGCAAATTCTGTAACAGTAAAAGAAAACACACTTTACTCAAAAACATCCTTCAGGAAAGCACAAAGTACTTCACTGTTATGAGCACATGCATAATAAGTTGCCCATTTACTTTTATGTTTTCAGGGTTGAGGCCTAATTAAAATACACCATGGCACCTTTAAAAAATTATTTTCAGTGACAAAAAGTTCCAGCATTTGCTGTTTTTCACAAGCCTTCAAATTCAGCTTTGTCATAGTCTTTAAATTCTACACAGGTAGATAAATGTAACTTCGTAAAAATAATCTTTCAAAACATTATAGACTACTGAAAAATTCTAGTTTTGCTAGTTTAAAGCAAGACAGCCTCCAATTGAAACTGTAACTGCTTTTTCTTTTTACCAGACAGTAAGAGAGCAATGGTTTTGGTTTAGAGTTCCAAACAGCGTACTCAAATCACAGATACATTTTCCAGGTACAGCTAGAGGGACAGCAGGGAGGATGACAAAAATGTTCTCATGTTGCATGAAGACGTTTCTCCAGCAGGCTTTGTTTCTCCCTGCCAAACCTCATTTTCCCAAAAAATGATAGGTAGCCTCTTCTAAAACTATCATAAGTCAATATAAATTTCTGAATGGCCAGTTCATTAGAAAAACAGGGACACAGTAGTTCTTGAAAATGTTGATTTGTGTAATGATCACTGACTTGGTCCGATTTTGTAAGATTTGTACCAAATGATTTTTACCTATGTTTGCTGTGGTATGGATACTGATATGGACAGCAGTATATTTACATTGTTTGTACATCAATAAGATTTTAATGGTAAATTATATTGTTAGAAGATTTAGTTTAACTAAATTGGATTAATGTAGAGGGATATTATGGTTGTGACTTAGTCATCTTGTAATTTTTAGTATTTTTTTGTGGTTATTAAATCAATATATTCAAATTTACTTTTCTTAACATTGCAACAAAAATAGCCTTGTAGTCTACAGTTATCTTAGTCAATAACCTAATGGTTATAAAGACTTATTTTGATTTAACAACTTTATTATTTTTAATAATAATTAAAGCTATGATTTGAGGTTGGTACGTTTTTATTCATTTAAATGATAATCAATAAGAGATTTGTAATTTTTTTCCTGTGCAGAAAAATCTTAGAACATAGGAATGGCTGTACTAGATCAGAAAACGCCAGTCTCTAGTCCAATTTCATTTACAACCAGATGAAAAATGGAATACATGAAGTTCCCCTTATTCACTCATCCATTTTCGGACTCCAGAGTCTAGAAACTTTCTGCATTGGTGATCATATTCACATCATTCACTTTTTTTGTGTCATTTCTAATTTAATTTACCTGCTAGCACCTCTCTTTCCAGCTATCTCTTTTCCAAGCAGAAGAGTGCTAGTCTGTTTAATCTCTCTTAGCACAGTCACCATTTTCAAACCCCAGCCATCCTTCTCACATTTTTTTTCTTCTTTCTGTCATATCTTTTTGATGGTGGATAACCAGAACTTCATGCAGTATTTTTGATGCAGAGGTGCAGTATTAAGCATGTAAGGCACACCATAAAGTGCACTATTTAAGCTGCACCACAGATGTATGCAATGACATGGCAATGATTTCTGTTTGAGTTTCTACTCCTCTCCTGCTGGTGCCACCATTTTATCTGCCTTTCTGTACTGTCACTGAATCCTGACTAGTTTTCAGAGAACTAGCTGTAACGATCCAACATCTGTTTACAAAGTAGTATCAGCAGCTCATTCAGACCTCATATTCACTGTTCAAATGAGTACATTTGAATTGGTTTTCTAGAACCAATGCATCACGTGCATTTATCCCTTTTAATATTTTCATTAGATGGCTTCTGCAACCATGCATTGCAAAACTACAAAATTTCAAAGTCAGTTAAAAGTCATATGCCCATAACGGTCACGTCTTTTTGTTTAGTGGCCCCTCCCTGCACAGCGCAATCAGCTGTTCCTCCTCCTCTCTTTGCTTGGCAGTCGTCCTTTCTCTCCCTCCCAGCAAAAAGCAAGAGCGCAGCGGGGTCAGGTGGCTGTGTCAATGACACAGTAGGTCCCTATGACTTGTTTCTTGGTAGTGAAATAATTAATACCACTTCAGATAACAAGTGAAAGACTTTTGTACTATTCACAGTCTTGAAATAGCTCAAGTTATTTTACAAGTGGCTTGTGAAAACAGCACTACTGGGCAGGAGGGGTAGGGGGGGATTAACCCCTTAGTATGTGAAGGAAAAAATATGCATAACCTCTGGTAGACTTCTATAAATGTTCCAACACTGAAAATTATGAATCTTTCATAATTTTATCATAAAAGTGATTTCAAAGGTTATGTGAATTGCAAGGTAATCATGTATTTTTCTTAAGTACTCTCACTACATAAAAGATCTGTGAAATGGGAATGGGGACTGTTCAGCATGAGTACATAGTTTTAACTTATTTTAAAATTCTGTCATAAAAATACAGTTGTACTATTGCTGTCTAGTAGCAGTAATATTTAGCATTATCTGCTATGGTACTGCAGATGTTCAGATGCATATTTTGAAAACAAGAGAAAATTTGAAGTCCCGTTACTTTTTTTTTCTTTGAAAAAGGTTCTGTGGACACTTCAGACAGAAATTGGGTCTTATCTTAATATTCACACCTTAACAAAGTTGAGAAGTGTTAAATAAAATGAGCAAATAAGAGTAAATGCTTGATAAGTGCATAACAATATAAATGCTTTAACCTTATCAGAAAAACTATTTATCTATAATAACACAGACTGAGTGCCAAGAAAAAAGAACAAAACAAAAAATTCATTTTTGTTCTACTTGTCTCAGTATGCAATGAATAAGTGGGGGGAAAAAAATCAAATTAATGGAATATTTGGGCATGATTATGTTGCAGCGCCTGTTACACAACCTTCCAAACAAATTTTCTTAAATACAGCTCGAAGAATGGAGTCTAGCCCTAATGCTAAACATGGTCCTAATCTCCCAAAGACACTGTTTGATTTAAAAACCAGGTCTAGCTTCCCTGATTTCCATGGGATTGCTCATAACGCACAAAGTATGCAGGTAATCTTTTGCAGGATCAGGCTGGTATCTACAGCCTGATTAATGACATTTGTCCAAAAGACAAGAAATCTCAGATCACAGGAAGGCACTTATCAAAGTGGTAATGTTAACAACATACTGCATGATTACATATTCACAAACTAATTCAATTAACATGTTATTATAATATATTTCTAATGTCATGTAAAACTGATGAAAAGTTCTTAAGATTTCAGTACAGACCTGACAAAAAGATACCATCTATAAAGTTTAGACTGAATAACATGCTGCTAGATTGCAGGCCCCATTCTTTCTAATGCTTTTGCCCTACTATGTATGTAAGTAGTGCTTCCAATGCAGCACAGCTCTGCTGCTGATACATCATTTTGGTTTTGATTGCTGAAAGAATAGCTGTGGAATGCAGTCGGGATTAGTTCACATTCCTGCAACGGTTAGTGGTCATCATGTATTCTATGGCACTTATTGCCACAATCTTAAAAACCCACTTTTTTTCAGTGCTACATACTTTCATTTCTATGTTTTTATCTGTATTTTTCTTTCACTAAGACACAGGCAGTACAAAGACAGTAATTAATGCTAATGAAATATCAGAGGATAAAACCGAGATCTTAAAATACAAGATGTTGATGGAAAGAATAAATTTATTGACAAAGGTCAATTAATTAAAAATTAAATAAAGAAAGGGCTTTTTTGACAGAAAAGAAAAAGCATCCATTCTCATGATAATCTCTTGGAAAATTCCAACCACATTTACTACATTCACTAATAAATAAATCATCCACAGTTATTTTTGACCAAGATCCGAAGTTAGAAGTTAGGTTTTAGTTGATGTTCAGGACCAATAAAGCTGGTTTTTGGAACTCTCAACTGACCAAGACTACCTCTGAGAACGTTTGACTGCTATTTTCATTTCTTCCCTTTCCAGAAGAGTTCCTTTTAGCACACTGTTAATATTGCAACATGGCTAAAATAACGGCACTTTTCCAACGTTAGTCTTT
The DNA here is from genome assembly GCF_000690535.1 of Cariama cristata. Taxonomy (NCBI): domain Eukaryota; kingdom Metazoa; phylum Chordata; class Aves; order Cariamiformes; family Cariamidae; genus Cariama; species Cariama cristata. The sequence continues at coordinate 122,552 of NW_009623616.1, forward strand.
TGAATACTGTATAAAAGATCACTTTCCAACCCTCACAAAGAGAATTAAACTAGCTTTTTTAAGCATTAAATAGCCATATAAATAGCCAAGGAATCTAGCAACAGATGGGGAAACCTATGACCGTAACACTTATAAACGTTTGTGTGCCTTTTTAAAAATATATTCTATTATTTTGTAACTTGAATCCTTTGATTATAATTTATTTGGAAGGAAAGATGACCTAGATTTTCATGTGTGATAATAAATGTAAAACTTAGATCTTTTCAGGAACCTATCTCAACTTTGTGAGGTTTGTGAGTTCTACGACAACATCAGGTATCTGCTGCGCCTACCATGATATAAATCTTAATGATGAATAGAATAGAACAGAACAGAACAGAACGGAATAGTCGAGGTGGAAGGGACCTACAATGATCATCTAGTCCAACTGCCTGACTGCTTCAGGTCTGACAAATAGTTAAAGCACATCATTAAGGGCATTGTCCAAGTCCTCTTAAACACAGGGATGGGGCATCAACCACTTCTCTCTCCAGGAAGCCTGTTCCAGTGTTTGACCACCCTCTTGGTAAAGAAATGCTTCCTAATGTCCAGTCTGAATCTCCCCTGGTGGAGCTTTGAACCATTCCCACACGTCCTGTCACTGGATCCCAGGGGAAAGAGCTCAGCACCTCCCTCTCCACTTCCCCTCCTCAGGAAGCTGTAGACAGCAATGAGGTCATCCCTCAGCCTCCTTTTCTCCAAACTAGACAAACCCAGAGTTCTTAGCTGCTTCTCAATTTCATGAATTAATGCCAATCCTAAGACTTGGAATGAACTGAGAAATTTAAATATGGGCATATCCAAAATACTTCCCCAAGTAAATTACTTCCTTTTTAAAATCAGGTAATCAATAATAAAAGTGATATAAATACAAAGCGTGTGATAATAACAAAAAGTATAATAGAGAAATATAAGGCTGAAATGGACAACAATAGGGAACTTGGAGAGGTTACTATGCACAGAAGATTTTCATGAATATGAAGCCACTCGTTGTCTTTAATTTCTCCATCTGTTTCTCCTATTGCCTTCCTCAACCATCTGTTTGGCCAATGACAGATCCATTCAATTTTAGACATCCGTGACTTTAAACACTCATTAAAAGTTTACTCTGAGTTCTCCACTAAAGTTTGTGAAAGCATGAAGAATTAGGAGCACCATTGTGTACCCATCAAGTCAAAAGACAGAGAAAGGTTTAAGATATGTCCAATCCCACAAAACCCTAATCAGATGATCCCCAATGGAATGAAGACTGTGTTGTACAAGATCTCTGTTTAAAGCACAAGCTAGCTGTTGAGCATAATCCATTTTCATTTACATTGAGTTAAAAAGTGTGATTTAGGTTTGTGCTTGAATACAGAACTAAGTTCAAGTGCTGCCATGCATCCACCATAGATTCAGAGAATTATTCACAAAATGGTTAAATACGTTAGGATTTTGAAAGTTGTTCAGATAGACTAGAAACTGGGACAGTATAAACAGGGTTAGTGGACTGTAACATATGACAACACAGACACATTTTCAACAGTAAAAAAAAAAAGTTAAAAAAAAAATCCTGAAAGTATTTGGGCATCATTAACATCCAAAGCCCTAGAATCTGCTCATTGTGTTCGATCTTCAGAACAGACAGCTTAACAGTTCATCACTTTTTTAATAAAACAGACACATTAGAAAATGTGTTTTAGACTGACCCGTGTGTTGTTCTTATTACAAACATTATTTATTCTGTTATTATATACAAGTGCATACAAGCATCGCCTATAAAAACAGAAGAAAAAGTTTCTCGCCCTTGAACTTCCCTGATGTTCTTAATTTCTTCATAACACTGCAAATACACCAAGAGCAAGATGTTTCACACAGCATACAATCCATCTATTTTATTATGGTGCTGAAGGCAACCGCACACTACTGTGAATTTCTCTTGTGTATGAATTATTCCCCTGACTGTTTATTTGGTTGAGAAGGATTTAGAATTATGCAAAAATCCTACCGTTCACTCATATTTCATAATAAATATAGAGAAGAACATTCTGCACAGGAAATAGAAACTAAAATCTCTGAGTGTCACAATCTCCGAGTGTCATAGTAGCAATTTACAGCAAATTCTTCCACAGAAATGATTTGGTAAGAATTAGTGGATACTACTCAAAAGCACCAGGAAGTAAAAAAAGCAGACATTTCAATCACACAAAAACAATTAGCACACTTCCCCAAAGTCATGCTATAATACAGGGACTTATGATAACAATAACAACAAAAAAGTCCCATAGGGACTGGGAATCTATAAAACGACTCACAAATTACTTGGCACAAGGTCTTGTGGTGGAGGAGAGCCAACCTGATTGTAATAAAAGACTAATTTCTTCTTAGCGTTACTAACTTCAGAAATATTGGGAACAGATGCTTCAGAGATGAACTAGAGGGATAGGGCTCTGGAATCAGGCAACCTTTAAAAACTTAAATAACCTAGGGCTGCTATTGTTTTGTAAAACACACAGCTTATCTAAAAAAAAAAAAGAGGCAATCTGACATATGGGGATGTCCATGTACAATAGCAACCCAACACTCACACTAACAAAACTGCATTGTAGGGGATAAACAAGTTCAGGACTGATGGCAGTAATTGTGCCAAAGAATCTCAAAACGTACTCAAGAATGCAATTCAGCCCAGGAACAGAGTGGATTCCTGCACTGGAGACAGTAATTGAGTCAAACTCAAACCTAAACATTAAAAATGTTCCTTTTAGGTCTGTATTGCAAACTACCAAAGAAAAAAAGAGGAAAGGCTTTACACATTAACTTTCTACAATGTTCCCATTCTCTAACAAATTAATACAGTCACAAAAGCTAGCTTCTGTCAAGTATGTCCAGGGACCTTGTCCAAAGTCAATGCTAAAGACCAATAGGGCACATTGAATTCATTAAAATGAAAGTTGTCTCTTCTCTGTAAGGTGCTGAATGCAGTTCATGACCTGATATGTATACAGTCAAGACTTGTTAGCCACAACAAAAGAAGTATATAAAATAAATAGAATGGCTTCCTTAAATTGTCGGTCTTGGGGATTTTTCCTTTTTTATTTTTGACTACGCATAACATATTCCCGTAAAGATTTCTATTCTGGCCTTTGTTGCCCAGGATCCTTGTCTCTTACCCTTTATGCTGGAAAAGGAAATTGTATATTAACGTAAATTGCTACTCCTGATACTTCTTTCCCTTGACTGATGGTTTTCTATTACAGGCTTGCAAGAATTCAGGGTGGAAAGAAACCCAAGCATCTTGATTGAAAGGATTTGATACATTCTTTTCAAATTCATGCTATCTAAATCACAGCAGGATGACTTGTAATCAAAGTTTTTCAAAAAGAACATAAATTTGGGGAAAAGGAAAAGGCCATTCAGCCCATTGCAAGTCATCTTGGTTAACACAGTTCCTCCAGAATAGTATCTCCCTTCTTCTTTAATGACCCCAGTGCCTCCAATTCCAAACTTGGCTCAGTAGGCTATTGAAAAATTGTATTTCTCTCTGAGTGAAAAGTACTTCCTTGTGTTGGTTTTGAATTTCATTTTTTCAGTCACTTCCATTTGTGCTTTCCCATTCAGTCTTTTATACTCAGCCAAACAGTGAGTTAAGTGTTATTGAACAAGGTTTTCCACCCTGTATTTCTCAGGGTGGATGAGTTTGTAATTCTTTCTCTTCCTCAATTTTTACGACAAAAAAAACTAACTCAGCTGTGATTAGGTACAGCCATTTATGGTACCGTACACTTCAAACCAGAATTCTCTTCAACTTCTTACTTCCAAGGTGTGTTTTAAGCTAATTTTTTAAAACATTGGTATTCGAATTTTTTTCACCTTTTTCACTTCAGCTTTGTTGATTCTGCTTTTCTGCACCCAGTGTGATGGCCACACTGCAGCAAAATATTAGCCTTTAAAGATTTTTGGGTTAGAGTCTTAAAGTAATAGAACTACAGCAATGCTCTCTATTTCCAGCCTCTCTCCCTCTCTCAGTTGTAACAAGGAAACACATTTTAACTCTATTGTCAGAAGCATCGTGCGGCCGAGACATGCACCGCCGCTACAGCAGTCCCTGCACCTTCAGCATTTTGGCATGGTGCTCTGGGATGTGCAAGGCACACGCTTGGCATTCTGCTCTAGAAACACACCTGTGTCGTGCTGTTACTCAGCCTGTTCATCATTGTGCACACCGCGCACTGAAAATAACCCACATAAAGTACGACATCCCATATGGGGGCCCCAGATGGGTCTGAGAGGAGACCCAGGCCAAGTACTAAGCCGTACTGATGCTTCTGCCGGCTCCTGAAGGAGCTGCGCTCGTGAAGCATGCACACAAGCCAGCCTCTCCAAGCACTATGGTATCCAGTTTTCTCCATGGCACAGTCTCTGAAGTCAACACAGAACAGACACCCCAAATCACTAACGCAGAAGAAAAGGGGGATGGCTAGGCAATTGATTTCAATGCTCTGAAAAATGTTAAAATAATACCTTAAGAATATCCTTTTTTGTATTCACTATCTGAATAAGCTCACATGCAAAAATTGATAGGTCAGATTAAATCATCTCCAAAGTCACTCTTTGTAGATTTTGCTTTTATTTTATTGTTCTGGGGAATGCTGTAGCTTCGAGTTTTACCAAGGTCATCTTTCATCCAAAAAACTTAATATAATTAGTATCAATTCCGTATTTTGCGAGGCTCACACTGGAAGTTATTAACTGTGTTTCAAGTGGAGTGTCAGAGAAACCAAGGGCAGAGAGAGTAATCTTTTCAGCTTCAAAGGCACAGTTGATGACTTCAGTTCACTGGTTAGTGAGAAAGACGTGCATTTTTTATTAAAGGTGTTAGCAATCAATTTGAAACTATAAGCATTTTTCTCTCTTTTTCTTTCCTTTCCTCATTTTTAGACCTTGTCGGCACCATTTCAGTCTTTTTTAACATCCCACATGGCATTGGAACAGTTGCTTTAGTTGGCCTTGTTGTTAACTGTAATGATACTTAGTTGTATAATTTTGCTTTTAACAGTGAAGCACTTCATCAGTATCCTGACAGCACAGAACTTGCCAAAATCTGCCTTACGCACTAACATCAGAAAAAAAAATCTTGGTTTTTGTTAGCATTATCCTTAAATACCTTATTTAAATAAAATAAAACTATGTTAGCCTTGTGATTTGATATAAATACAGCAACAATGAAACATATTCAACAGAAACTATTAGCTTAATCTTTCTCCTTGTTATAATAAATATATTTCCCTTAAAACTCATCATTGAAGATATGTCTGATGCCTTTAAAACAAATCAAATGTCTTAATAAGTTCCTAAAGATCACAGACTCAATTCTTTCAAATGAAGTCCAACAATAAATTTTGAAGCACATTTAAAGAGTCTTCTTTACAATAAATATTCACTTTTGAGAAGAAAATACATATGGAATGAGAAGCCTTTCTACTAGAGAAAGGTTTAACAAGAATCAATGTATAGTTGTTAAGCTCAGAGAAATTTAACTGAGAAGCAAGGCTCAAGTTTGTGACAAGACGATAGTTAAATGCCGAAGAGAAACACCAAGGGAAATTGTGGATTCTCCATTTCCTTAGGTCCTAAATTAAGTCTACATACGTTCTGAAGGATGATCTTTAATAAAATAAAGGTTTCTGTTCCTCATTATAAATCTATGAGAGTGGAATCTATACAAGAATACAGCCTAACTGACCCAGTGGGTCCTTCTGGACTTAGCAGATCACAGGTTTTATCTATGAATAACATAGATACATATACCACATACAGTCCCACTGAAAATTAATGAGCTTATGTATATGTAAGGTATTACATAGAAGAAAGGATATTATAGCCTGTTCTCCTGTAGAGGAAATTCTTCACATATCTGCAGGTCATTCTCAAGTTTACAGGGCACTGCAGGCAACACTGACAATACATTAAAAATAGTCTGTCTCTCTTTGGACTGGAAAATCCAGATTCATCTAAACGTCAAAACTACTTGTCAGCTAGATGGGATAAAGCTATTTAACCAATTTGCAAGTCAAACCACTTGTAGAGTTGTAAATATTTGATCCCAAAAGTCTCTTGAAATCAGTGGAATTCTGGCTTTTAAAGCAGCAGGTATGAATACATAAATTCTTTTTTTAAATTATTTTGAAAGTCACAAGATTATGAAGCATGACAAGACTATGAAGTTAGTATGAACAATACAGGTTTCATGTCTTGTTTACATCTAAATGTGGAAAATGACTCTACATTAATAAAATGTAGGAAGTGTTATGACTGGGGTCACCACTCAACTAGAGGCCAGACGAAAACGGTCAGTATGGTTACAGTCTTCAGTACACATTGACTTTGATGTTACATTGTACATCGCGGTTGTGATACTGATGACTTCAGTCCTTCCCGTGTACTTTTTTGAAAGGCCTGTGTTTCCTTGCTAGTTATATGTGGAGGCTTGCCAGGAGTGCTAAGATGCCCAGTCTGTGGCACCTGAGGGAAAGTCTCAGGATGAATTCAGAGCAAAGGACTTTCTTTGCAGGGAGTGAGCATGCTTTCAGCAGAACGGACTCTTTAAATTTGGAAAATCTCTTGTACTGCTAGCTTACAATAGAGATTGTTAGACTGCATAATTCATATGCAGTAGAAAAAACTCCAGCGTGATCAGAGCTCAGGTTAGGAACGTTTGAATTCCTGACGCATTGCTGAAGCCTCTCCAGAGCTCAGCTATATAATGGAATCTTTATCAGACCATCAACCAATTGCGATACTTATCTGTACAGCGTTGTATTTTGGGTTAAGTGATAATCCATCAAGGCTGGAAATCATTGTGTACTTTTTAAGTTGCATACTTCATTACTGGAAGCTGACAGCTGGATGGATTTGTTAGCACTAGAAATATTTGTTCCAGACACAAAGAACAGCTTCCTAATATATGATATTATGATATTTCCTTTCCTTTCATGTATTCAGCATGCCTGTGTTGTAATCTATGTCTCATTTACGGTGTTCATTTACATGGGAAACTACACAGAGTATAAAATCTATCTTTATTTGTTCCAGAATGCAACAGCCTCATTTCATGAATAATATGACCAAATAGCATATAATAATGACAACAGTCTTCAGCTTACATCATAATAGCTCCTAAGCAGAGAAAACTGCAATTTTCTAAATTGCATATTTCTTTGCTTTAGCTTGTAAAACATAAAAATTGAAAAGCCCACATACATTTCATGGCACTAGAGGTAACTAGCATGATGTGGGTCATGTTGCCAGAATTTTTGTTTGTGGCTAGACTGCTTTAGTGCTGCGCATGTTGACTTGATGATTACTCTTGGATTGATATTACAACTATAAGCATCTTTTTAAAGTATTTGAGAGCTGGGAATTCCACACAGAAACACTTGGGTTTGATTTTGGTATGCTCACAATATAAACACCAGGGTATTTCAATTTTTTTTAGCATGAGGAGATAATGCAGTTTCACATTTAGTTTCATACTGCATGAAAAAGAACTTCCTTTCATAACCACAATCTGATGCTACTTACTGCCTTGTTGTCCTATTTCCTCTGAGCCACAGGAAGGTATCTTCTGTGGATGCAACAATAGCCAAAATTCCTAGCCGTAATTTAAAAAAGTACAGATTATTTTCATACTATATTTGAAAAGGTGTCTTGCTGGGAGCTAGCATGTTTTTAGTCTATGATCACCATGCATGTGAGCATGTACTGTTTGTTCTGATTCTGATCCTCTGTGGACACACTTAGAAATCTGTAGGAATCCAGCCAGTAAAGAAGTATTTTCCTAGCTGTGTATCTATCATACCTAAAAACCAAAGAGTTCTTTGAGTTAGAACAGATGCTACAATCCCCTCTGTTGATCTTAATTTTCTGAGCTTTGAGAATTCGCAGCATTAATTGTACCACCAAGCCTGACTAGTGGGATGAAACCCTGCTTAAATGTTCCTTAGGGAAAGGAATAAATACTCAGTTTCGCCTAAAATGGGCACTGTGGACTACTAAGCCTCTTGAAAATATACTTGTAGAACTTTAGAAGTTCCAAGTCCCGTTCAACACATGAGGAGCAAAAGAAGGCATAGGCACATGAGAACTGGGCAGGTACACATTAGAAGAATAATTTCTTGAGAAAAAGCTGGCAAAACAGACTTAAGTATCAACGCTATAGAGTTTTTGGGTTTTTTTTTTTGTATCTGTTTTAATCCTATTGTTTTTCTCTCTTTCCAGAAACTAGAAATTAGCAACAGTCACGTAACTTAAACAGCAAGTGAAACCAAATGAGCTGTATATACTGAAGGAGTCAGAAGAAACACTGAGGGATCTACAAAGAAACAGACAGAACTAATAACAATTCACTGTCCTTGACCATGTTGGGCAAAAGTATTCTGGATTCCCCTGTGCATGGCATAGTTCTTGTGCATCCTGCAAGTATCACAGGAGAAGAGAGGAGCACAGGACTACCTAATCGTTTGTGTTTGTTTGTGGTTTTTTTTTTTTAAACTCTGGGTTCTAATTTCCTCATATTTCTGTAAACATCACTTTTGAATCTCACCACAACAGGTATATTTTGATATAAATAATTTGACTGTTTGATCCTGAAACAACGGCTCTCAAATCTTGCCATCTTGCACTCTGCTCTTCAGGTACATTGGATCTCTGCTTTGGGTTTGCCTTGCTGGTTGCACAGAAGCGTAGATATTTGGCTCAAGGAGCTACATGCCTGCTGATGGGCTGAAGCTATACACAAACACAGCTCTGGAGTTTTTCGTCCAGTGTCAGAGTCCTTGGTAGCAGAGAGCCCACAGAAAAGGAGGCAGACAGCGTTACACTCCTGCATCTCCCCTCTGCACTTGTTAGCTAGTAGTGAACCTTGGGAAACTGAGCACCATTTCTCCTCCTGGTCTCCTCCAGCCCATACAAGTGCCAAGGAATGGACGGGCACTTTCTATTCCTGGTCTCTCTATCAGCTGGTTGCAGATGCTGGCTAGGGAAGGTTTCCCAGCTATGACTCAGCTGTAGCTCATGGATGTTTCACCTGGGTAAGAGATAGCTCTGACCAGAGGCAGCTGTGGAGGGTTTAAGACTTAGGGAAAAGGG